>NC_053026.1:496616934-496655783 GCF_003073215.2 Triticum urartu | reverse complement strand
TGTCATATGATCTCTAATGCTAGAGTAATAATTCAATCACAATATCAAGTATGAATCATAAACTTCATTGAAACTAACAAACTACAATCTCGTCATTGAAGCAATTGCAATTTATCATAACATAGGAAAGAGTCAATGTATAAGAGCTTTTCAGCAAGTCCACATACTCAACTATCATATAGTATCTTTCACAATTGCTGACACTCACGCAATACTTATGGGTATGGAGTTTTAATCGGACACAGAGAAAGATAGGGGCTTATAGTTTTGCCTCCCAACGTTTTACCTCAAGGGTAATGTCAACAAGTAATAGTTCATGAAAACTCACATCCAATTAGCCATATATACCAGGATCTTTCCAACATACTGTGCTTGCCAAAGGATAAAGTAAAAAGGAAGGGTGAAAATCACCATGACTCTTGCATAAGGTAGAAGATAATGATAAAAGATAGGCCCTTCGCAGAGGGAAGCAGAGGTTGCCATGCGCTTTTATGGTTGGATGCACAAAATCTTAATGCGAAAGAACGTCACTTTATATTGCCCCTTGTGATATGAACCTTTATTATGCAGTCCGTCGCTTTTATTACTTCCACATCACAAGATCGTATAAAGCTTATTTCTCCCACACCAATCAATCATACATATTTAGAGAGCAATTTTTATTGCTTTGCACTGATGACAACTTACTTGAAGGATCTTATTCAATCCATAGGTAGATATGCTGGACTCTCATGGCAAAACTGGTTTAAGGGTATTTGGAAGCACAAGTAGTATCTCTACTTGGTGCAATGAATTTGGCTAGCATGAGGGGAAAAGGCAAGCTCAACATGTTGGAAGATCCAAGACAATATAATTTATCTCAGATGTAAGAAAACATAACCCATTATGTTGTCTTCCTTGTCCAATGTCAACTCTTTAGCATGTCATATTTTAATGAGTGCTCACAATCATGAAAGATGTCCAAGATAGTATATCTATATGTGAAGACCTCTCTTTCTTTATTACTTCCTATTAATTGCAACGATGACCAAAACTATGCTTGTCAACTCTCAACAACTTTTATTCATCATACTTTTTCTATGTGAGCTCATTACTCTCAATGAGATCCATATGATCTCTTTGTTTCTTTTTATTTCTTTCTCTTTTCTTTTATTCACTTAGTATCATGGCAAAACAATCAAGCCCCTTGACTCAACACTAATCCTTATTATATACTGTAACGCCCTCGATGCGGCTATATCTCCCACGTGTCGAAGCACGACTTAGAGGCATAACCGCATTGAAAGCAATGTCGCAAGTGAGGTAATCTTCACACAACCCATGTAATACATAAGGGAAAGAGATACATAGTTGGCTTACAATCGCCACTTCACACAATACATGAATAAAGCATTACATCATCCAGATACAATCAAGGTCCGACTACGGAACCAAAATAAAAGAAGACTACCCCAAAAGCTACACAGATCCCCGATCGACCCCAACTGGGCTCCACTACTGATCAACTAGAACGAAACAACACAAAGGGACAAGATCTTCATCGAGCTCCTCCTTGAGCTTGGTTGCGTCACCTTCTCGGTTACATCGGCACCTGCAAACTGGTTTTGGAAGTATCTGTGAGTCACGGGGACTCAGCAATCTCACACCCTCGCGATCAAGACTATTTAAGCTTATAGGAAGGGTAAAAGGTATGAGGTGGAGCTGCAGCAAGCGACTAGCATATATGGTGGCTAACATACGCAAATGAGAGCGAGAAGAGAAGGCAAAAAGCACGTTCGAGAAATCTATGATCAAGAAGTGATCCTAGAACAACCTACGTCAAGCATAACTCCAACACCGTGTTCACTTCCCGGACCCGCCGAGAAGAGACCATCACGGTTACACACACGCGGTTGATGTATTTTAATTAAGGTCAACTTCAGGTTTTCTACAACCGGACATTAACAAATTCCCATCTGCCCATAACGCGGGCACGGCTTTCGAAAGTTCAAATCCCTGCAGGGGTGTCCCAACTTAGCCCATCACATGCTCTCACGGTCAACGAAGGATATTCCTTCTAGCAGGAAGACCCGATCAGACTCGGAATCCCGGTTACAAGACATTTCGGCAATGGTAAAACAAGAGCAGCAAAGCCACCCAGATGTGCCGACAAATCCCGATAGGAGCTGCACATATCTCGTTCTCAAGGCACACCGGATGAGCCAGACGTTGGGTGGGCCAGCCCAGAGTTGCTTCTAGTAGCTCCGGACATCGCTCAGTTTGGACCAACACTCAGAGGAGCACTGGCCCGGGGGTTTAATAAAGATGACCCTTGGGCAGGCCTACCCAAGGGAAAGAAAAAGGCTAGGTGGCGAATGGTAAAACCAATGTTGGGCCTTGATGGAAGAGTTTTATTCAAGGCAAACTGTCAAGGGGTTCCCATTATAACCCAACCGCGTAAGGAACGCAAAATTCGGGAACATAACACCGATATGACGGAAACTAGGGCGGCAAGAGTGGAACAAAACACCAGGCATAAGGCCGAGCCTTCCACCCTTTACCAAGTATATAGATGCATTAATTAAATAAGAGATATTGTGATATCCCAAACAAGTAAACATGTTCCATCCATGTTCCAACAAGGAACAAACTTCAATCTTCACCTGCAACTAACAACGCTATAAGAGGGGCTGAGCAAAGCGGTAACATAGCCAAACAACGGTTTGCTAGGACAAGGTGGGTTAGAGGCTTGGTTCAACAATATGGGAGGCATGATAAGAAAGTGGTAGGTATCGCAGCATAGGCATAGCAAAAGAGCGAGCAACTAGCAAGCAAAGATAGAAGTGATTTCGAGGGTATGGTCATCTTGCCTGAAATCCCGCAAGGAAGAAGAACGAGTCCATGAAGAAGACAAACGGACGTAGTCGAATGGTCCTCACAAACGCGACGTTATCGGAACCAACCCGAAGAGCAACACCGGAAAGAAGCACACAACATAGTAAACAACCAACACATGAACATGGTATGATATGCGGGATGCGGTATGCGATGCATATGCATGATTTGCAAAGGAATGATTGAACCTGGCCTCAACTTGGAAATCCAAGAGTGCCACTGGAAAGGTGAGGTGATTTCGGTTGAAATCGATATAAAGATCACCGGAATCGGATGCACGGTTTGGAAATGGCAAGCAAAACAAATATGGCACCGGACTGCGATAAACAGCAAGTACCCATATAAATGCATCAAGATAAATATGCTACAGCACTCAAACATAGCAACAAAATACATGGCTGGGATCCACTCAAGATTCTTGACAAAAGATGAACACTGAGCTACGGCTAATTCATCCATTAACAGGTTCAAACAAGCATGGAAAAAGTGCAAATGATAACAGGTTTCAGACTTGGTGAAATTAACACAAGTCTGGAATTTAACATCAGGAAGCACACTTTAGAGCATGAAAACTACATGCTAGAGGAACTTAACATGGCAAAGAAAGGTATGGCATGAAGCTACTCAAAGCACTTAACAAAAGTCCCTTAGTGACCTTGATCCAAAAGGGATCAGAAGATACAATTGCAAGCATGTGAACATGGCAAAAACATAAACAGATCTCAGACTTGGTGAAAAACTGGAGCATGCAAATCAGTTAACGAGTAGGCATGTTTACGAGCTTGGTGCACTCACTACAGAGCATGGAATGACAAACTAAGCATACACCCATCAAGAATACTTGGCATAGAAGCTAGACATGGCAAGAACAACAACATAGCATGCACGGATCAATAGCAACATCCTCGGCAAAATCGCTAACAGGTCAACAATCTGCCAGGATTCACGATATAGCAAAAGTAGAGCTCGATTGACTCAAGCTAGGGTGCTCCATAAATGCAAACAAAGACATGGATGGATAGAGCACCACAATATTAACAAAACATCCTTACTTATCATCCTCAAAACAGGCACGGATCACTAGGAAACAACATGAACATATGGCATAACGACAAAATCAGGACAAGGACTTAGTGAAATTCTAAGTCCCTGAAATCAGTATTACCGATTACGCTAATTTGCAAGCTTGTGCTAGTAACCACAAATATCACAAAAATACATGGCAAGCACCACTGTAAAGATGGCATGGCATATAAAAAAACACATGTAGAGCTCAGGGTCATATCATGCACGCATTAATCATCGCAAAAATGACAAAATGCCATTTGATGAAACAGATCTGACAAATTCACCACATAGCCCTCTTCCAACAGCATTTTTGGCATCAAGATGAGCTCAAATGAAAATGATGCAATGAGACGAAATGATGTACTCGTCGAGGCGAACATTTTGATATGCTACACGTGCAAATCGGAGTTACGGATGCAGAGATACAACATGATGAAGATTGAAAAAATTCTAGGGTTAGTAGGGAAAAAGTCAACCGTGGAGATTCTCAGATCCAGATCTGGATCTCGCCGTTACTGTAGCAGTTCACCGGAGTTGGGTTGCCGGAGACGAGGGAGGTGGCCGGAGCAGTGAGGGAGAGGAAGGAGCTCGCCGGGGGGGCTCGGCGCCGGCGATGGCGGCGCATGGCGGCGGCGGCGCCCGGCGGGGAGGCGTGGAGGCGCGGGACGATGGTGGAGGACGGCGGACTGGCGTGGTGAGCCGGCGCGGTGGCGGCGGAAGGTGGACGACGACGACGGCCGTCGCGGTGAGGAAGAGCGCGGGCGGCACGGCCTCAAGCATCGGGCGGCGGCGCGCTGGGCCGCGGGGGCCGGCTCCGGGCTCCCCGGGCCGCGCGGTGAGAGGGGGCGTCCGAACCAATGGGAGGAGGACATGTGGCGGCGGCGGGACAAGCCGGAGACGTCCGACGCCGGCGGACGTTGTCCGGCGCGCGGAGGAAGAAGGAGGCTAGGGTTTCGTCCGCGAATTTCAGGGGAGGCCACATATTTATAGGTAGAGGGAGGTAGGATAGTCCAAATGAGGTGCGGTTTTCGGCCACGCGATCGTGATCGAACGACCGAGATGATGGAGGAGGTTTAGGTGGGTTTTGGGCCAAATTGGAGGGGTGTTGGGCTGCAACACACACGAGGCCTTTTCGGTCCCTCGGTTAACCGTTGGAGTATCAAACGAAGTCCAAATGGCGAGAAACTTGACAGGCGGTCTACCGGTAGTAAACCAAGGCCGCATGACAAGTCTCGGTCCAATCCGAAAACGTTTAACGCCCGCACACGAAAAGAGGTAGAAAGGGACACCGGGTGACATAGGAGCGCCGGATTACAAAACGAACAACGGGGAAAATGCTCGGATGCATGGGACGAACATGTATGCAAATGAAATGCACATGATGACATGATATGCAATGCAATGATGACACAGCGCAAGCAATGACAAGGCAACAACAGCGAATAACTGGAAGACACCTGGCACACGGTCTCGGGGCGTTACAATAGCTCACGGACTCGATTACATAGAAGGATCATAAAGCAAAACTCACAACTAGATCATACTAAAACTTTATTCTACTAGATCAAGATATTATCAAAAGGATCGAACTAAGAAAAAACGGTAAAGATAAAAGTGATGGTGATACGATACCGGGGCACTCCCCCAAGCTTGGCAGTTGCCAAGGGGAGTGCCCATACCCATGTGATTATGTCTCCTTCTTTGTTGGTGAAAGAGAGGTTTTTTGATGGCGTAGGCTTCTTCCTTAATTTGCGCTTGAGGACAGAATTTTGATCCCTCAGGTCATCAATCTCCTGCTCCAGGCTTAATATCTTTTTGCATAATTCCTGCTTGTTTTCCTGCAAGAGGCGAAAAGGGATAAACTCGATCTTAAGTTTCTTTGCTCTATCAGGGAGGCTTGACTTTTTGAACTCCACATGCATGTCCCCAGGTTGAGGTAATGGGACTTCATCTTCATCTGAGCTCGTCTCCTCCTTTCCCTTGGGTTCATAGTCCTCTTCTTCTTCCGTAGTCCAACCACAATGCTCCACATCCCCATAGACCTTAGGATCTGCAAGGTAATCAGCCACATAGCTTTCTCCTTCCGAATCCTGGGACGACATTGTCTCTAATCTGCAGCAGGACAACTCGAAACAAAGACAGGAGATATTTGCGTGATACGGTGGTCAAAACCTTCGGGAGATTATATAATGAATTTTTACCGACCAAAAGAAGTATCGTGCAAGAAAACGGAGTCCGGAGAGGCACACGAGGTGCCCACGAGGCAGGGGGCGCGCCTCCCACCCTCGTGGAGCCTCGTGTCCTTCCGGACTGCTTCTTATTTTCCTATTTTTCTAAATATTCCAAAACGGAGAAATATTGCCTTAGAAACTGTTTTGGAGTCGGTTTACTTACCGTACCACATACCTATTCCTTTTCGGAGTCTGAAACATTCCGAAAGTGTCCCTTATGTATTCCTCCGGGGTTACGGTTTCAATAACATTGGTTTCAACATTTATGGGATTACCTGAGATATAATGTTTGATTCTTTGACCGTTCACCACCTTCGGATTTGTGCCTTCGAAGTTGTTGATTTTTATGGCACCGGAACATAGACCTCCTCGATAACGTAAGGACCTTCCCATTTAGAGAGAAGTTTGCCCTGCAAAAAATCTTAAACGAGAGTTGTATAGCAATACATAATCACCTACATTAAACTCACACTTTTGTATCCTTTTATCATGCCATCTTTTAACTTTTTCTTTAAACAACTTGGCATTCTCATAGGCTTGGGTTCTCCATTCATCAAGTGAGCTAATGTCAAATAACCTCTTCTCACTGGCAAGTTTGAAATCATAATTGAGCTCTTTAATAGCCCAATAAGCCTTATGTTCTAGTTCGAGAGGTAAGTGACATGCTTTTCCATAAACCATTTTATACGGAGACATACCCATAGGATTTTTATATGCAGTTCTATAGGCCCATAATGCATCATCAAGTTTCTTGGACCAATTCTTTCTAGATCTATTAACAGTCTTTTGCAAAATTAATTTGAGCTCTCTGTTACTCAATTCTACTTGACCACTAGACTGTGGGTGATAAGGAGATGCAATTCTATGATTAACATCATACTTAGCAAGCATTTTACGAAAAGCACCATGAATAAAATGTGAACCACCATCAGTCATTAAATATCTAGGGACTCCAAACCTCGAAAAATAACTTCTTTAAGCATCTTAATAGAGGTGTTATGATCAGCACTACTAGTTGGAATAGCTTCTACCCACTTAGTAACGTAATCAACAGCAACTAAAATATGTGTATACCCATTAGAGGAAAAAGGTCCCATATAATCAAAGCCCCAAACATCAAATGGTTCAATAACAAGTGAATAATTCATAGGCATTTCTTGACGTCTACTAATATTACCAATTCTTTGACATTCATCACAAGACAAGACAAACTTACGGGCATCCTTGAAGAGAGTAGGCCAATAAAAACGGATTGCAATACCTTGTGTGCAGTTCTATCTCCAGCATGGTGTCCTCCATAGGCTTCAGAGTGACACTTGCGTAGGATCTGTTCCTGTTCATGCTCAGGTACACAACGTCTAATAACACCATCTACTCCTTCTTTATAAAGATGTGGGTCATCCCAAAAGTAATGTTTAAATCATAGAAGAACTTTTTCTTTTGCTGGTATGTGAAACTAGGTGGTATAAATTTAGCAACAATATAATTAGCATAATCAGCATACCATGGAGCAGTTCGAGAAGCATTTATGACATTTAATTGTTCATCAGGAAAGCTATCATCAATAGGTAGTGGGTCATCAAGAACATTTTCTAACCTAGACAAGTTGTCTGCAACGGGGTTCTCAGCTCCCTTTCTATCAATAATATGCAAATCAAATTCTTGTAGCAAGAGAACCCATCTAATAAGTCTAGGTTTAGCATCTTTCTTTTCCATAAGGTATATTAATAGTAGCATGATCAGTGTGAATAGTTACTTTAGAATCAACAATATAAGGTCTGAACTTATCACAAGCAAATACAACTGCTAAAAATTCTTTTTCAGTAGTAGCATAATTTCTCTGGGCATTGTCTAGAGTTTTACTAGCATATTGAATAACATTTAATTTCTTATCAACTCTTTGCCCTAGAACAGCCCCTACAGCATAATCACTAGCATCACACATAATTTCAAAGGGTAAATTCCAATCAGGTGGCTGAACAATAGGTGCAGAAATCAGGCTTTCTTAAGTATTTCAAATGCTTCTACACAATCATCATCAAAGACAAAAGGAATATCTTTTTGTAATAGATTTAGTCAGAGGCCGAGAAATTTTTGAGAAGTCCTTAATGAACCTCCTATAAAAACCGGCATGACCGAGGAAGCTTCTTATACCTTTAATGTCCTTGGGAC
Organism: Triticum urartu; assembly: GCF_003073215.2. NCBI lineage: Eukaryota > Viridiplantae > Streptophyta > Magnoliopsida > Poales > Poaceae > Triticum > Triticum urartu. Next base: position 496,647,438 of record NC_053026.1, on the reverse strand, counting down.
ATGGCATCTTTTCAATAGCATCAACTTTAGCTTTATCAACTTCAATGCCTCTTTCAGAAATTTTATGCCCCAAGACAATACCTTCATTAACCATAAAGTGGCACTTTTCCCAATTCAAGACAAGATTAGTTTCTTCACATCTCTGCAAAACTCGATCAAGGTTGCTTAAGCAATCATCAAAAGAGGATCCATAAACGGAGAAATCGTCCATGAAAACCTCACATATCTTTTCACAAAAGTCAGAGAATATAGCCATCATGCATCTTTGAAAGGTAGCAGGTGCATTACATAAACCAAAAGGCATACGTCTATAAGCAAAAGTACCGAAAGGGCAAGTAAAAGTGGTCTTTGATTGATCATCAGCTGACACAGGTATTTGAGAGAAGCCAGAGTAACCATCTAGAAAGCAAAAATGTGTATGTTTGGATAATCTTTCTAGCATTTGATCAATAAAAGGCAAAGGGTAATGATATTTTTTAGTAGCCTTATTTAATTTGCGGAAATCAATTACCATCCTATAACCTGTAATAATTCTTTGCGGGATCAATTCATCTTTATCATTAGGAACAACAGTAATACCTCCCTTCTTAGGGACACAATGGACAGGACTTACCCACTGACTATCAGCAACGGGATAAATTATACCTGCCTCAAGGAGCTTTAATATTTCCTTTCTTACCACTTCTTTCATCTTAGGATTCAGCCGTCGTTGGTGATCAATAACTGGTTTGGCGTCTTTCTCCAAATTTATTTTGTGTTGACATAGAGTGGGACTAATGCCCTTAAGATCATCAAGAGTATATCCAATAGCAGCACGGTGCTTCTTCAGAGTTTTCAATAATTTCTCTTCCTCCTTCTCTGAAAGGTTAGCACTAATAATAACAGGATATATCTTCTTTTCATCAAGATAAGCATATTTAAGAGTATCAGGTAATGGTTTAAGCTCAAACACGGGATCACCCTTGGGTGGAGGAGGATCCCCTAGGATTTCAACAGGCAAGTTGTGTTTCAGAATAGGTCCCTGTTTAAAGAATACTTCATCTATTTCCCTTCTTTCATTCATGAACATATCATTTTCATGGTCTAGCAAATATTGTTCTAAAGGATCAGTAGGAGGCACGACAATAGAAGCAAGACCAATAATTTCATCTTTACTAGGCAATTCTTTATCATGGGGTTGTCTACGAAATTTAGCAAAATTAAACTCATGAGACATATCCCCTAAACCAACAGAAACAATATCCTTATTGCAGTCTATCTTAGCATTAACAGTATTCAAGAAGGGTCTACCAAATATAATGGGACAAAAGCTATCTTGTGGGGAACCAAGAACAAGAAAATCAGCAGGATATTTAACCTTCCCACACAAGACTTCAACATCTCTAACAATCCCAACTTGGTGAAATAGTATCTCTATTGGCAAGCTTAATGGTAACATCGATATCTTCTATCTCAGCTGGTGCAATATCATGCATAATTTCTTTGTATAAGGAAATAGGTATTGCACTAGCACTAGCACCCATATCACATAAGCCATGATAACAATGATCTCCTATTTTAACAGAAATAACAGGCATGCCTACAACAGGTCTGTGTTTATTTTTAGCATCAGGTCTAGCAATTCTAGCAGCTTCATCACAGAAGTAAATAACATGCCCATCAATATTATCGGCCAAGAGATCTTTAACCATAGCAATTTTAGGTTCAACTTTAATTTGCTCAGGGGGTTTAGTGTGTCTTAATATTACTTTTGTTGACCACAGTTGAAGCTTTAGCATGATTCTTTATTCTAACAGGGAAAGGTGGTTTCTCAACATAAGCAGTAGGAACAACGGATCATTATAAGTGATAGTCTTTTCTTCAACTTTAATAGGTGCAACTACTTTTACTTCAATGGGAGGATTATATTTAAACCACTTCTCCTTAGGGAGATCAACATGAGTAGCAAAGGATTCACAGAAAGAAGCTACTATCTCAGAGTCAAGTCCATATTTAGTGCTAAATTTACGAAAAACATCGGTATCCATAAAAGATTTAACACAATCAAACTTAGGTGTTATACCTGACTCCTTACCTTCGTCGAGATCCCAATCTTCAGAGTTGCGTTTAATTCTCTCCAATAAATTCCATTTTATTCAATAGTCTTCATCATAAAGGAACCAGTACAAGAAGTATCGAGCATGGAGCGATTGTTGTCAGAAAGCCGAGCATAAATTTTTTGAATAATCATTTCTCTTGAGAGCTCATGATTGGGGCATGAATATAACATTGACTTAAGCCTCCCCCAAGCTTGAGCGATGCTTTCTCCTTCGCGAGGCCAAAAATTATATATATAATTACGATCACGATGAACAAGATGCATAGGATAAAACTTCTGATGGAATTCCAATTTCAACTGTTTATAGTCCCATGATCCCATATCATCACATAGCCTATACCATGTCAATGCATCTCCCTTCAAAGATAAAGGGAAGACCTTCTTCTTGATAACATCATCGGGCATACCTGCAAGCTTAAATAATCCACAAACTTCATCCACATAGATTAAGTGTCAAATCGGGATGCAATGTTCCATCTCCTGCAAAAGGATTAGCTAGCAGTTTCTCTATCATACCCGAAGAATTTCAAAGTAAACTTTTCAGTAGGTTCAGTAGGTTGATGTAACGCCCCGAGACCGATGTGCCAGGTGTCCTCCAGTTATTCGCTGTTGTTGCCTTGTCATTTTCTTGCGTGTTGCATCTTGCCATGTCATCATCCGCATTGCATCCTCATGTTTTCAAAACTTTCATCCGTCCTGGTCTCCTCGTTCCGTCCGTTGTCCGTTCTGAGCCCAGAAACACTTGCACGCGCCCGCGGCACGTCCGAAATATTTTTTTTATAAGTGGACGGAGAATGTTCTCGGAATGGGATGAGAGTTGGCATGTGGTCTTATTATAGCATAGACAGAGCGCCTGTCAAGTTTCGTCGCATTCGGAGCCTGTTTGACTGCCCAACCGCCATCCGTAGCGGCACCGTTGTCGGTTTATTCGTCGGACGTTTTCAGTCTCCGGAAACCCGTGCCGGACTGCCCTCTCTTCTCTTCCCACAGCCCACCTAGGTCCAGCCTAGCTCTCCTCATGTCCGGAACCGCCCGATCGCGATCGGAGGGTCAAGAAAACCCCCTCCTAACCCTAATCCTAGCCCCTTTTCCTATTTAAACCAACTCCCCTTCCATTTTGGGCAGCTACCTACCCCTCCCCCTAAAATTCCGTGCCCCCAATCATCTCCCAACCGCCTCCCACCCTTCTCCTCGTTTTCCGGCGAGCCCCAACCCTCCTCCACCACTTGGCAGCGAGCCACAGGCCGCGCCGTCACCGGAAACCACCGTCCTGCCAATCCCCGCCTTCCACGTCGCCTCCGCGCGCTCGCCAGCCAGTCCCGCGCTGCCATGTGGCTTCGCCACGTCGCCCTAGCGCCGCTCCCAGCCGCGCGGCCCCTCCAGGACCCAGATCGGGCCCTGGGAAGCCCATCGGGTCCCGAAACTCCGCCGCCTCGTGCCTGAGGATGCTCGTCCCCGAGCTCCCGCTCGACCTGGAAGCCGGTCGTGCTCACCGCCGCTGCCTCCGGCGACCAGTCCTCCGGATCCGCCGCCGCCAACCCCAGGTCGCTCCGCCCCACTCTCCTTCCTACATCTCAGGGTCCTCTCCTCTCTAATCTCTCTGTCTCTCTCATCTTGCACCTGCCATCCCAAGGGAGGCCGCCATGGACGAGCTCCACTTCGCCGTTTTCCGCGTCCCCGAGTGCCGCCGGCCACCTCCGTCACCGGATCTGGGATCCCCTTCGCCGGATCCATCCATTCCTGACCTCGCCGGAGCTCTTCCCCGCCGCGCCGTCGTTCCACATAGCCGGCAGCAGCCGCCGAGCCATACTCATGCCTCTGCTTCGAGCAGAGGAGGACGAGCGCCGCACGTGGGTCGCGCCTGGGTCGCCTCTGGACGCAGCACCTGCCCGGCCTCCTCCTCCAGTTGGGCCTTGGCCCATGGCTAGGTGAGCGCTAGCCCCTCCTCTCTGCTGGGCCGCCAACAGTTTCGGCCCGCTTCTATATTTTTCCCAGATCTACGAATTTAATCTTTTTCCAGAAACTGCTGTTTTACAGAAAGGTCCCTAAACTTCATGCATATAATAACTTAATAACCGTGCATCGGATTAAAACAAACTTAATATGAAAGTTGCTTAGAATTTTGTCTAGTTTAATAATATCCAACTTTCATCTATGTTTGAAATGTTTAAAATGTGTTTGGTTTAAATTTGCTCCATGACTGCTAAAATGCTTTAATTCATAACTAAATAACCGTAAACTCGGTTTTAATAAACTTTATATGTAAATGGGGTAGAAAAATGCCTAGTTTAACATGATGCACTCTCTGCATGTTTAACAACTCTAAAATTATGTGTTTAGGGCAGAACAGTACCATAACCAAATATGCACATGAGGAGTTTCCGGACTTGTTGTTTGTTGTTTCCGGCCTCATTTAAACTTGAGTAGATAGGTAGTTTTCTTTGCTTCACCCTCTTGCCATGTTTAACAACATTTAATATTGTTGGGTACATAAACGAGAGAGAACTAAATAAGTCATGTGGTGTTTCGTCAATATGCAACGGTTGCATGTTGAGCTCCACTTAATTTGTAGGATTGTTTGTGCATTTTGCCATGCCATGCTCATTAAACCGGACATGCATCATACTTGATTTGGTGGAACGTAGTAATTTCAAAAAAATTTCCTACGCACACGCAAGATCATGGTGATGCATAGCAACGAGAGGGGAGAGTGTGATCTACGTACCCTTGTAGACCGACAGCGGAAGCGTTAGCACAACGCGGTTGATGTAGTCGTACGTCTTCACGGCCCGACCGATCAAGCACCGAAACTACGGCACCTCCGAGTTTTAGCACACGTTCAGCTCGATGACGATCCCCGGACTCCGATCCAGCAAAGTGTCGGGGAAGAGTTCCGTCAGCACGACGGCGTGGTGACGATCTTGATGTACTACCGTCGCAGGGCTTCGCCTAAGCACCGCTACAGTATTATCGAGGATTATGGTGGAAGGGGGCACCGCACACGGCTAAGAATATGATCACGTGGATCAACTTGTGTCTAGGGGTGCCCCCTGCCCCCGTATATAAAGGAGCAAGGGGAGGAGGCCGGCCGGCCCTATAGGCGCGCCAAGGAGGAGTCCTCCTCCTAGTAGGAGTAGGACTCCTACTAGGAGGGGGAAGGAAGTGGGGAGAGAGAAGGAAAGGGGGGCGCCGCCCCCCTCTCCTAGTCCAATTCGGACCACGGGGGAGGAGGCGCGCGGCCCACCCTTGCTGCCCCTCTCTCTCTCCACTAAGGCCCATATGGCCCATTACTTCTCCCGGTAGGGTTCCGGTAACCCTCCGGCTCTCCGGTTTTCTCCGAAATCACCCGGAACACTTTCGTGTCCGAATATAGCCGTCCAATATATCAATCTTTATGTCTCGACCATTTCGAGACTCCTCGTTATGTCCGTGATCACATCCGGGACTCCGAACTAACTTCGGTACATCAAAACTCATAAACTCATAATATAACTGTCATCGAAACCTTAAGCGTGCGGACCCTACGGGTTCGAGAACAATGTAGACATGACCGAGACACGTCTCCGGTCAATAACCAATAGCGGAACCTGGATGCTCATATTGGCTCCTACATATTCTACGAAGATCTTTATCGGTCAGACCGCATAACAACATACGTTGTTCCCTTTGTCATCGGTATGTTACTTGCCCGAGATTCGATCGTCGGTATCTCAATACCTAGTTCAATCTCGTTACCGGCAAGTCTCTTTACTCGTTCCGTAATACATCATCTCGCAACTAACTCATTAGTTGCAATGCTTGCAAGGCTTATGTGATGTGCATTACCGAGAGGGCCCAGAGATACCTCTCCGACAATCGGAGTGACAAATCCTAATCTCGAAATACGCCAACCCAACATGTACCTTTGGAGACACCTATAGAGCTCCTTTATAATCACCCAGTTACGTTGTGACGTTTGGTAGCACACAAAGTGTTCCTCGGCAAACGGGAGTTGCATAATCTCATAGTCATAGGAACATGTATAAGTCATGAAGAAAGCAATAGCAACATACTAAACGATCGGGTGCTAAGCTAATGGAATGGGTCATGTCAATCACATCATTCTCCTAAAATGTGATCCCGTTAATAATAAACAACACATGTCTATGTTTAGGAAACATAACCATCTTTGATTAACCGAGCTAGTCAAGGTAGAGGCATACTAGTTGACATTTGTTTGTCTATGTAATTCACACAAGTATATGTTTCCGGATAAATACAATTCTAGCATGAATAATAAACATTTATCATGATATAAGGAAATAAAATAATAACATTATTATTGCTCTAGGGCATATTTCCTTCAGTCTCCCACTTGCACTAGAGTAATAATAGATTACACAGTAATGATTCTCAACCCATGAGCTTTGGTGTTGATCATGTTTTGGCTCGTGGAAGAGGCTAGTCAACGGGTCTGCAAACATTCAGATCCGTATGTATCTTGCAAATTCTCTATGTCTCCCACCTGGACTAAGTCCCGGATGGAATTGAAGCGTCTCTTGATGTGTTTGGTTCTCTTGTGAAATCTGGATTCCTTTGCCAAGGCAATTGCACCAGTATTGTCACAAAAGATTTTCTTGGACCGATGCACTAGGTATGACACCTAGATCGGATATGAACTCCTTCATCCAGACTCCTTCGTTTGCTGCTTCCGAAGCAGCTATGTACTCCGCTTCACATGTAGATCCCGCCACAACGCTTTGTTTAGAACTGCACCAACTGACAGCTCCACCGTTTAATGTAAACACGTATCCGGTTTGCGATTTAGAATCGTCCGGATCAGTGTCAAAGCTTGCATCAACGTAACCATTTACGATGAGCTCTTTGTCATATATGAGAAACATATCCTTAGTCCTTTTCAGGTATTTCAGGATGTTCTTGACCGCTGTCCAGTGATCCACTCCTGGATTACTTTGGTACCTCCCTGCTAGACTTATAGCAAGGACACATCAGGTCTGGTACACAGCATTGCATACATGATAGAGCCTATGGCTGAAGCATAGGGAACATCTTTCATTTTCTCTCTATCTTCTGCATTGGTCGGGCATTGAGTCTTACTCAATTTCACACCTTGTAACACAGGCAAGAATCCTTTCTTTGCTTGATCCATTTTGAACTTTTTCAAAACTTTGTCAAGGTATGTGCTTTGTGAAAGTCCAATTAAGCGTCTTGATCTGTCTCTATAGATCTTAATGCCCAATATGTAAGCAGCTTCACCGAGGTCTTTCATTGAAAAACTCTTATTCAAGTATCCCTTTATGCTATCCAGAAATTCTATATCATTTCCGATTAGTAATATGTCATCTACATATAATATCAGAAATGCTACAGAGCTCCCACTCACTTTCTTGTAAATACAGGCTTCTCCAAAAGTCTGTACAAAACCAAATGCTTTGATCACACTATCAAAGCGTTTATTCCAACTCCGAGAGGCTTGCACCAGTCCATAAATGGATCGCTGGAGCTTGCACACTTTGTTAGCTCCCTTTGGATCGACAAAACCTTCCGGCTGCATCATATACAACTCTTCTTCAGAAATCCATTCAGGAATGCAGTTTTGACATCCATCTGCCAAATTTCATAATCATAAAATGCGAGAGAGATAACATGATTCGGATAGACTTAAGCATCGCTACGGGTGAGAAGGTCTCATCGTAGTCAATCCCTTGAACTTGTCGAAAACCTTTCGCAACAAGTCGAGCTTTGTAGACAGTAACATTACCGTCAACGTCAGTCTTCTTCTTGAAGATCCATTTATTCTCAATTGCTTGCCGATCATGGAAGTCAACCAAAGTCCACACTTTGTTCTCATACATGGATCCCATCTCAGATTTCATGGCTTCAAGCCATTTTGCGGAATCTGGGCTCACCATCGCTTCTTCATAGTTCGTAGGTTCATCATGATCTAGTAGCATGACTTCCAGAACAGGATTACCGTACCACTCTGGCGCGGATCTCACTCTGGTTGATCTACGAGGTTCAGTAGTATCTTGTTCTGAAGTTTCATGATCATCATCATTAGCTTCCTCACTAACTGGTGTAGGTGTCACTGAAACAGTTTTCTGTGATGCACTACTTTCCAATAAGGGAGCAGGTACAGTTACCTCGTCAAGTTCTACTTTCCTCCCACTCACTTCTTTCGAGAGAAACTCCTTCTCCAGAAAGTTTTCGAATTTAGCAACAAAAGTCTTGCCTTCGGATCTGTGATAGAAGGTGTATCCAATAGTTTCCTTTGGATATCCTATGAAGACACATTTCTCCGATTTGGGTTCGAGCTTATCAGGTTGAAGCTTTTTCACATAAGCATCGCAGCCCCAAACTTTCAGAAACGACAACTTTGGTTTCTTGCCAAACCATAGTTCATAAGGCATCGTCTCAACGGATTTTGATGGTGCCCTATTTAACGTGAATGCGGCCGTCTCTAAAGCATAACCCCAAAATGATAGCGGTAAATCAGTAAGAGACATCATAGATCGCACCATATCTAGTAAAGTACGATTACGACGTTCGGACACACCATTACGCTGTGGTGTTCCGGGTGGCGTGAGTTGCGAAACTATTCCGCATTGTTTCAAATGTACACCAAACTCGTAACTCAAATATTCTCCTCCACGATCAGATCGTAGAAACTTTATTTTCTTGTTACGATGATTTTCAACTTCACTCTGAAATTCTTTGAACTTTTCAAACGTTTCAGACTTATGTTTCATTAAGTAGATATACCCATATCTGCTTAAGTCATCTGTGAAGGTGAGAAAATAACGATATCCGCCACGAGCCTCAATATTCATCGGGCCACATACATCTGTATGTATGATTTCCAACAAATCTGTTGCTCTCTCCATAGTACCGGAGAACGGTGTTTTAGTCATCTTGCCCATGAGGCACGGTTCGCAAGTACCAAGTGATTCATAATCAAGTGGTTCCAAAAGTCCATCAGTATGGAGTTTCTTCATGCGCTTTACACCGATATGACCTAAACGGCAGTGCCACAAATAAGTTGCACTATCATTATCAACTCTGCATCTTTTGGTTTCAACATTATGAATATGTGTATCACTACTATCGAGTCATTCAATAAGAATAGACCACTCTTCAAGGGTGCATGACCATAAAAGATATTACTCATATAAATAGAACAACCATTATTCTCTGATTTAAATGAATAACCGTCTCGCATCAAACAAGATCCAGATATAATGTTCATGCTTAACGCTGGCACCAAATAACAATTATTTAGGTCTAATTAATCCCGAAGGTAGATGTAGAGGTAGCGTGCCGACTGCGATCACATCGACTTTGGAACCGTTTCCCACGCGCATCGTCACCTCGTCCTTAGCCAATCTTCGCTTAATCCGTAGTCCCTGTTTCGAGTTGCAAATATTAGCAACAGAACCAGTATCAAATACCCAGGTGCTACTGCGAGCATTAGTAAGGTACACATCAATAACATGTATATCACATATACCTTTGTTCACCTTGCCATCCTTCTTATCCGCCAAATACTTGGGGCAGTTCCGCTTCCAGTGACCAGTCTGCTTGCAGTAGAAGCACTCAGTTTCAGGCTTAGGTCCAGGTTTGGGTTTCTTCTCTTGAGCAGCAACTTGCTTGCTGTTCTTTTTGAAGTTCCCCTTCTTCTTCCCTTTGCCCTTTTTCTTGAAACTAGTGGTCTTGTTGACCATCAACACTTGATGCTCCTTCTTTGATTTCTACCTCCGCAGCTTTCAGCATTGCGAAGAGCTCGGGAATAGTCTTATTCATCCCTTGCATATTATAGTTCATCACGAAGCTCTTGTAGCTTGGTGGCAGTGATTGGAGAATTCTGTCAATGACGCAATCATCTGGAAGATTAACTCCCAATTGAATCAAGTGATTATTATACCCAGACATTTTGAGTATATGCTCACTGACAGAACTGTTCTCCTCCATCTTGCAGCTATAGAACTTATTGGAAACTTCATATCTCTCAATTCGGGCAATTTGCTTGAAATATTAACTTCAACTCCTGGAACATCTCATATGCTCCATGACGTTCAAAACGTCGTTGAAGTCCGGTTCTAAGCCGTAAAGCATGGCACACTGAACTATCGGAGTAGTCATCAGCTGCTCTGCCAGACGTTCATAACATCTGTGTTGCTCCAGCAGCAGGCCTACACCCTAGCGGTGCTTCCAGGACGTAATTCTTCTTGCAGCAATGAGGATAATCCTCAAGTTACGGACCCAGTCCGTGTAATTGCTACCATCATCTTTCAACTTTGCTTTCTCAAGGAACGCATTAAAATTCAACGGAACAACAGCACGGGCCATCTATCTACAATCAAACACAAACAAGCAAGATACTATCAGGTACTAAGTTCATGATAAATTTAAGTTCAATTAATCATATTACTAAAGAACTCCCACTTAGATAGATATCCCTCTAATCCTCTAAGTGATTACATGATCCATATCAACTACACCATGTCCGATCATCACGTGAGATGTAGTAGTTTCAACGGTGAACATCAATATGTTGATCATATCTACTATATGATCACGCTCGACCTTTCGGTCTCCGTGTTCCGAGGCCATATCTGTATATGCTTGGCTCGTCAAGTATAACCTGAGTATTCCGCGTGTGCAACTGTTTTGCACCGTTGTATTTGAACGTAGAGCCTATCACACCCGATCATCACGTGGTGTCTCAGCACGAAGAACTTTCGCAACGGTGCATACTCAGGGAGAACACTTCTTGATAATTAGTGAGAGATCATCTTATAATGCTACCGTCAATCAAAGCAAGATAAGATGCATAAAAGATAAACATCACATGCAATCAATATAAGTGATATGATATGGCCATCATCATCTTGTGCTTGTGATCTCCATCTCGAAGCACCGTCGTGATCACCATCGTCACCGGCGCGACACCTTGATCTCCATCGTAGCATCGTTGTCGTCTCGCCAATCTTATGCTTCCACGACTATCGCTACCGCTTAGTGATAAAGTAAAGCATTACAGCGCGATTGCATTGCATACAATAAAGCAACAACCATATGGCTCCTGCCAGTTGCCGATAACTCGGTTACAAAACATGATCATCTCATACAATAAAATTTAGCATCATGTCTTGACCATATCACATCACAACATGCCCTGCAAAAACAAGTTAGACGTCCTCTACTTTGTTGTTGCAAGTTTTACGTGGCTGCTACGGGCTTAAGCAAGAACCAATCTTACCTACGCATCAAAACCACAACGATAGTTTGTCAAGTTGGTTGTTTTAACCTTCGCAAGGACCGGGCGTAGCCACACTCGGTTCAACTAAAGTTGGAGAAACTGTCACCCGCTAGCCACCTTTGTGCAAAGCACGTCGGGAGAACCGGTCTCGCGTAAGCGTACGCGTAATGTCGGTCCGGGCCGCTTCGTCCAACAATACCGCCGAACCAAAGTATGACATGCTGGTAAGCAGTATGACTTATATCGCCCACAACTCACTTGTGTTCTACTCGTGCATATAACATCAACACATAAAACCTAGGCTCTGATACCACTGTGGGAACGTAGTAATTTCAAAATTTTCCTACGCACACGCAAGATCATGGTGATGCATAGCAACGAGAGGGGAGAGTGTTGTCTACGTACCCTCGTAGACCGAAGCGGAAGCGTTGACGCAACATAGAGGAAGTAGTCGTACGTCTTCCCGGTCCAACCGATCCAAGCACCGTTACTCCGGCACCTCCGAGTTCTTGGCACACGTTCAGCTCGATGACGCTCCCCGGGCTCCGATCCAGCAAAGCTTCGGGGAGGAGTTCCGTCAGCACGACGGCGTGGTGACGATCTTGATGTTCAACCGTCGCAGGGCTTCGCCTAAGCACCGCTACAATATGACCGAGGTGGAATATCGTGGAGGGGGGCACCGCACACGGCTAAGGAACGATCACGAAGATCAACTTGTGTGTCTAGGGTGCCCCCTTGCCCCCGTATATAAAGGAGCCAAGGGGAGGGGGCGGCCGGCCAAGGAGGGCGCGCCAAGGGGGAGTCCTACTCCCACCGGGAGTAGGACTCCCTTCTTTCCTAGTTGGAGAAGGAGAAGGGGAAAGAGGAGGAAGAGGGAAAGGAAAGGGGGGGCGCCGCCCCCCTTCCCTTGTCCTATTCGGACTAGGAAGGGGAGGGGCGCGCGGCCACCTCTTGCCTCCTTTCCTCTTCTCCCTTAAGGCCCATGTAGGCCCAATAACCCCCCGGGGGGTTCCGGTAACCCCCCGGTACTCCGGTAAAATCCCGATTTCACCCGGAACGATTCCGATATCCAAATATAGGCTTCCAATATATCGATCTTTATGTCTCGACCATTTCGAGACTCCTCGTCATGTCCATGATCACATCCGGGACTCCGAACAACCTTCGGTACATCAAAATACATAAACTCATAATATAACTGTCATCGTAACGTTAAGCGTGCGGACCCTACGGGTTCGAGAACAAAGTAGACATGACCGAGACACGTCTCCGGTCAATAACCAATAGCGGAACCTGGATGCTCATATTGGCTACATATTCTACGAAGATCTTTATCGGTCAGACCGCATAACAACATACGTTGTTCCCTTTGTCATCGGTATGTTACTTGCCCGAGATTCGATCGTCGGTATCTCAATACCTAGTTCAATCTCGTTACCGGCAAGTCTCTTTACTCGTTCCGTAATACATCATCCAACTAACTCATTAGTTGAATTGCTTGCAAGGCTTATAGTGATGTGCATTACCGAGAGGGCCCAGAGATACCTCTCCGACAATCGGAGTGACAAATCCTAATCTCGAAATCGACTCGAGACACCTGTAGAGCACCTTTATAATCACCCAGTTACGTTGTGACGTTTGGTAGCACACAAAGTGTTCCTCCGGCAAACGGGAGTTGCATAATCTCATAGTCATAGGAACATGTATTAGTCATGAAGAAAGCAATAGCAACATACTAAACGATCGGGTGCTAAGCTAATGGAATGGGTCATGTCAATCAGATCATTCACCTAATGATGTGATCCCGTTAATCAAATAACAACTCTTTGTTCATGGTTAGGAAACATAACCATCTTTGATTAACGAGCTAGTCAAGTAGAGGCATACTAGTGACACTCTGTTTGTCTATGTATTCACACATGTATTATGTTTCCGGTTAATACAATTCTAGCATGAATAATAAACATTTATCATGATATAAGGAAATAAATAATAACTTTATTATTGCCTCTAGGGCATATTTCCTTCACCAAGCACTCCTCAGAATATACATCAAAGATCGTAAAGCGGGGCATGGGGTTACCTTCGTTCCAGGTTCTTATGGGCCTGCAGGAGTTGGGCGCGTTGGAGGGCTGGAAGGTTGCCCTTGGCGCCCTTCGGGCGGGAGCTCACCCGCTCCTGCGTCGCCGTGGACGCCACCACCGCCTTGGAGCGCTTGGCCGTTGAAACGGGCGCCACCTTGGCCACCTCCACTCGAAGCGCGTCAGAAGCTGGAGGGGAGATGACCGACGGTGCCACCAGTTGGACCCCCAGGAGAGGCCAGCGCCATCACCACCGGCCGCTGCGGAGCAGGCGTGCCCGCATGGCCCGAGGGAGGGCTCACCGGCGCCACCAGGAGTCTTGCGGCCCGCCGGCTTCTTGTGGAGCCTCGTCCCACCGCCACCGAGGCCAGTCACCGCCTTGGGTGAGCGCGCCGTGGCAGCTCGAGGCTCACCCACCACCGCAGCCACCGGGGAGACGAGCATCGAGCGACCCTCGAGTCACAGGACGCCGAGACCCCCTTGTCGATGTCGAGGCCCAGCGTCATGTTGGAGCCGTACTGGTTGAGACCCATCTCGTTGCTGCCCACCACCACTTGCGCTCCTCCTGGTCCTTCGCAGCGCCCGCCGCCGGGGGCGCGTCCTGGGGTCCTTGTCCTTGAGGCCAAGCTTGTCCCAAGTGGCGGTGTCGATGGAGTCCCCCATGCTCATGTCGTGGTCCTTGTCTTTGTCATTTGGTCCCTTGTCCACGCTGGCTGGTGGAGTGGGAGGGGGCGCCGCACCCTGTAGATCACCCACCTCGGCCTCCAGACGAATGGTGAAGCCCTCGCTGTTGAACCACACTTGTACGTAGCCCTTGAGCTTGGCCGGCGATCGACACGCGAAGCGCATCCGGACTGGGCCGCGCCCCGGCAACGACGCCTGATCCACCTCCATTGGACACCCAATCATCACCGTCCCTGCCATGAGGCGGTCCACGCGGCGGTGCTTGGGTGGCACACCCCACAGCTTGACCCACACGTCCGGCATGATCTCGACCTTGGGTTCCTCCTAGCTCAGTTCCTTGATGTCCGCCATGATGTCATTGAGGGGAGAGATAGAGCTTGCCGCTGCGGGTCGCCATCTGCAGCATGGCCTTGTTGGGGAAGACGACCGAGAACTGGTCGACGCTGATGGCCATCACCTGCCAATCCCACACCCCCTCGAAGAGGTGAGGGAGCTCCGCCTCCAAGATGGGGATCGACAGCGGCCGGCGCCGCCGAGATGATCGCCGCAATCCGCCACCAGCGGGGCCTTGGACCTCCCTCGCCCTCCGTCTCCAACGAAAGGGAGGCAGAAGAAGCCCTCCCAGGGATGGCGTGCCCATGATCTGCCAGCCAGAAGAGGCCGCCCCCGCGTGGCGCAGTAAGCCGACACGTGCCCTTCCTCGTGGCAGACGACGCCACAGGGGCTTGAAGTGGCACATATTTTGGTAATGCCCCACCCTACCGCACTTGAAGCACTCCGGCCCGTCGCCTCCTCCACTGGGATCGGAGCGTCAGCCGGACCCTTCGAAGCCGACGGCCCGGCCGCCAGCTGCGCCATGCCACCCCCCTTTTGCTTCTGCTTCTTGGCCACCGGATCCCCGCTCCGCTCACCGCCCGGAGGAAGCTGAGACTCCTTCCTCTTGAGCTCTTTCTTCTGCTCCAGCCCACGGTGCCGATATTCCTCCTTCTTCTTCTTCTTGCGCTCACGTTCCTCTTGCTGCTTTCGCTCTTGCTCCGCAAGCCACCATGGAGGCGGCGGCCCAGCCCCCGTCCCCCGGCGGCCTTCGCGACCTTGGAGAGCGCCTTGCCCGCAGATCGTGCTCGTGCTGTCGATCCGCCGCCGGGATCAGAGGCGACATGGGAGGCTTTTCGCCACGGCGGGAGCCCATCCTCACAACAGTGGCGAACGAGCAAGAAAGAGGTGGGGGAGGGGCAGAACGTAGGAGACGACGGGCAAGGTGCCCGAAGCGCCACACCTGAGAGTGGGATGCAGGAAACCCTAGAGACAGATCTAGGGTTCCTTTTGGCACCCACAGCCACCTATTAATAGGGGTGGACGACCGCGCAACCTCCTCCGCACTGGGCCCGGGCCTAAGCGCAGGCTCACAGCAGGCCACCGGACCAGGTTGGTCAGGCCCAAGCACGGAGGGGCGTCCCTGCACCCCCACAGGCCAAGAGGCAGGCTGGACCGCCGATGGGCCCACCACCCCAATTCCTGGAAGGCTGGGCCACCCTCCTGGCAGCGGGAAACTGGCCCGACCGTCGGCTCCCCGGAAACCCTAGCCAGGACCCGCGGTTCCCCGACACTGGCGGCCCCGCCGTCGCCGCCACCGACCCCTATCGTCTCCGACGAGCTCGCCGGGGCCGGAGGAGGTCCCTCCAACACCAAAACGCGGCGAACCACCTCCGACAGGTCGCACGAGCGGCCCTCAGGACCCGCATCCACCCCCTGCGGCGGACGCCAGATCCGCGGCGCCGGACGACGCCCGCCATGTCCCACCAGGGGCAAATGCTCGCCGGCGACCGGCCACGAAGGAGCCCCCAAGCTCCTCCGCACGGGCGACAAAGTCACCCACCGAGCACCCCGCCGGGGCCTCGGCGAAACACCACCACCATCGCTTACCTCGCTACTTACCTCATCGTCGTCGCCGTCGGAGTTGACCCCCTCCAGAGCCCAGAACCTGCTGCTGGAGAAGGGCGGGGCGAGAGGCCGCCCCCCAGACGGCGCGCTCCACCGCGTGCACCCCTCAGCAGGCCGCACCTCCGTCCAGCCTTCCGCCTCCGCCGCGAGGCAGCGAGCGGCGTCGCCCGCGGAATCGCCCCCCGAGTCGCCAGACCGAAACGCCATCTCGTGTCGACCACGCTCTTCCTCCGTATAGATGGCGAATTTTGGCGCCTCATGTTCGGTTCCTTTGCTTCGCTTTTTGTTTCTGGTTGTCGTGGGTTTTATCGCTAGAGACGAATGAGTTCCTAGGTGGATGCTAAGGAAGTATAGACGTGGGCTTGGGTATAATTCGAGACGACTTGACATTGTTTCAATATTGTTGTGTAGGTTGATGGTTTGGCGCTTTTGTGCTGTCTTGATGTAAAAACAGAGAAATTCTAATTTTGATAGTTTGGCTAATACATCATCCTTTTCTTTCCTTTTGGATGTCTGTGAATTCCGACCTGCCAAATGGGGAAACAAATGCTCAATTTAGTGACCTCACCTCAAAATCTCAAATTCGGTGTTAAACTAACACGATGTATTTTTATCTTCAACCTCTCATAGTTATGTACACCCTGACATCTTACATGTTGTAAAAGTCTTGTTTCATCGATGAAATAGAACAGGGTGGCGAGGTTTCTATATTTCAAAAATAAAATCTTATGGTTATATTATAAATTAGTGCTACCACGCAAGTGGTGATCCCTGTATGCATTACCCGTCTCTATATAGTGATACTGGTTAAATTAACTCATAATCAACTCATAGAATCTGTTGCTATAACGAAAAAGATAACGCCCGAATGTCTGGTACCTGGCTCCTCCTCCCAAACGCTTTACCTACCACTGGTGGTGTAGCATGTACTCCTGCCACGTCACGGAGTACCTTGTCGCACTGGTCCCCTGCCACGCCACGTTTCTCGTACGTTTGGTACGTGTCGCCCCGAACGAGTGGAGACTGCATCGGCACCTTATCCTTTCCCTGCAGGCTCGTCTGCTTCTTTCCAATCCTTCATTTTTAATCAGAGGAGAGTGAGGCGAGCTGGCCGGGCTGCTCTTCGTCGGGGACGTTACCGTTTACTTGCCCGCGCCAACGGCCAGCTACTCGCCGGGATTCGCCGGGGTCGCCGTCTTCTCCGTGCGCCACGCTGACAGGAAGCTGGTCGCCGAGTTCCCGGGGATTCGCCGCGCACCCAGGTACTCCGCCGCCTCCTCAGTAGCTGTCCGAGCGGCGGACCGCGACGCGCGCGCGAGTGTCCAATGGCTCCGGTGGTCCGATGAGCGTGGCTGCCGGCCATGGCCGTGGTCGTGTGCCACTGCCTCTCCCGCTGGAAGCACGGAGGCTCGCGGCCAAGATCCGGGGAGCAGGAGCTCCGTGACGGCGAGCTCCTCTAGGAGCAAGGCGACCACGTACTCCAAGAGCACGACGACGACAAGCTTTGAGGCTCCTTCTGGCAACCTTAACGAGGAGGAGGGTGGCAGCTGGATGAGGATTAAAATCACGCTGGAGGCAGCGTGCTGTCCGCTGACTACACAGCCGGCGCCCCCTGATCTTCAGGACGGCGGCGGCGCGGCGGCTGGACCTCCCTGCCAGCCTGCCCGGCCAAACTCCACAAGCTGCAGCTCACGGTCACGGATCCAATCCAGGAAACTTCCTGCCAGCTAGTGCCATGGTTCCCCCACGGAATGAGCAGGTGAATTCCTTGCTATTACTTAGAACTGCTTTCTTCTTTCTTCATTCTCCTATTACAGAAGCTACACCATATGGTTGTTTGATGATCTGCTAATTCTTCATGGCAATGTGGTTCGTCAATAGCCATTAGCGGTACATGCACGTGTGTTGAGTTTAATTTCAGTTATAGTTTTGACTTAGTCACTTAGTGGTCACTTGCTTTGTCGATCTTTGCCAATGGAGTTTGGAATGCTCATATGATTTCCATTCGAAAAGTTTCCGAAATAGGAGGAACTTGGCAGCCATGCCATTGGTGACCTTCAGATAAGGTGTTGTTCCATGCATTGTGCTTATCTTGCCAAGAACAAAAGAAGTGCTTACTCTGCGTCATGTTATAATTTCTGATTCAGTAAACAAGTGGTCATGTATCTGGAGGAACGAGGAAGACGGACAGGAGGAGTTTGGTGCCAATTCTACAGGCGTAGAGGATTTTCCTTTGGACTATTATCAGGGCTGTTTGTAGTATTAATAGAATTATTATAAGGGAGAGAAAGGACGACCATTGGATTCTAACGGACGACAGATTCTGCCTGCTACAGCATCTGTACAGTAACAAATGTACAACAGAGGAGCCCAACCCATTGTGTCATGTGTATAGCACTGCTGTTTTCAGACCCTCCCAGCCCTGACGTGGTCTCTCCCTTACCCATGTTGCAGCGACTGTGCTGTAGGCTATAGCATTGCCGCCGGTGTTGAACTTGACGGGTATGTGCTGCTCACTGGCAAGTTGAGCGCACGGGGCAGGTTCGTGGTGTCCGGGGACCTCCCCGTCGACAGCACAGGAGGGTGGTGCTCGAGGAATCGCGCAAGTTTCTTTTCACAAACCATGTGCTCAAGATGGAGGACGGCATTGTTTCATACCTCATCGTTTTATGCGAGCATTGGATTGAACTTTCAGGGCATGAACTCTGAAGCTGTTCATGAGCTTCCTCCACCAATTAGACCAATGCTATGTAATTACTGGAGCTCTGAAGCTACAATTACGGGATCCAATCTTTTTAGACCCTTGACATCACATACCTCACTCGATGTGTTAATGTTGTTCTATATATACCTGACATAGCATTTTAACCATGCTATAAAACTAAATTTACCATGCTACAAAGTAAACTTGCCATGTTAGTTCACATAATGAATCCTTTGTGCAGGGAGTTCTAGCGACGCATTATACAAGGAGCTATGGCATGCTTGGGCTAGGCCGTTGATCACAGTGCCTCGCCAAGGTGAAAGGATTTACTACTTTCCGCATGTTTATATTGGAACAGGTATGTCTCACCGCATTGGTGTTTGCTCTTCTTGATGCCCTATAACCAATGAATGAATTTGCTACTCAACACAAACAGTAGCTATTTGTGTTATGGACATTGCTTTGTTCTTGTGTTATAAATGACAATATGACTTTGTTTATGCGGAATAATCATCCAGGTATTTAAAGTTCATCCACGTACATATTTAGAACCTGATATTCTCTAGTGTGGTCATGTATTAGTTGAAAAATGAATATCCATCATAGGGTACCACCTTACATACAGTGCTTCCAGCCTTACAGGCCTCACCAGAAGGCCCTTTGCCCAGCTTCACTGTGATGACTAACTTACTACTTGACAAACATCTTTGCTAACTGATAAAAGCAACAACATAGGTAAATAAACTCATTTTCACATGTTATGACAAAATGGTTTCTTCCAGCTCACAAAAAAACAAAGAAAACATAGTACTAATACATAGAGAGACTGTATAATTGTTAAGGCTACTTTAGGAATTAATTTGGGAATAGACTGAACATATCAGGATATACACGAGTTGACTGCGAAGAAAAGAAATCATCATCTACTAATACTGTACTAAATGAACATTATCCATTCACATCTCCAGTATTGTACTATTATACATGACAGAGAATGACTAACATTACTCGTTCTTCTCTTAAAGCTGTCAAGAAAATACAGTCAGTAGAAAAGTTAGAAGGATATTGAGCACTAAACTCCAGTTATCAATACACCGGACTGTCTACCGATCTCCAACCGGTTAATTTAAGAATCATCACATTTACCAATAAGGGGGCAATTGTCTGTAAGATGTGATTTTCTTGCATGCATTTCATAGATAAATATGTGCATAAAAGTTAGGACTTGCCTACATACCTGGATATTTACATTCACATAGAGACAATATATCTTCAATTCACATGTAGGACACAAGAATGTATAGTCACAAACTCACAATTCCATGGCAGCAAAAATCTTCAATAATCTGTGAACTCCATAAACAACGATATTATAGATCTCTTGTTTTGTTGATATATTGACATATAGAAGAAGGAGATGTAGTCTACAGGAGAGAAGCAACCATCAATGGTGTTAATGTCACCGCTCCATAGTACCATCGGTCCAAAGGCACTCAAGTAAAAATCAAAACACAAAAACGACAAATGGCACTGGGAGTTTGGAGCCCGCCCATCTGATTTAGATGATCTGGGAAAGAGCAATGATTTTGCCCTCTTGTGGATTTAAAATACAATTAGAAAAGTTCACTGAACTGATGAATGGGTGTTTTAAGCTCACCCAACTTCCTTAGTTTTGAAAATGAACAAATCCCTCTCAAAACATGATTTAATACATCATATTTATGCAGACATTGCCAATTCAATTTTCTGGTACGCATTTGTTTAAAAATAGGAATATATATATATATATATATAGGAAAATGGGTTAGTACTCTCAGGAGTATGTACTCCCATGCCACATGTCGCTCATTGCTTCAATGCCGATTTTTAAATTGCTTTATCATTTAATTAAAGAGATAACAACCAGATAATATCCACACACACGCACTGTTTTAAAATTTGTTAGCCCGTCCAGGTTAATAGGGACTCTGGTAGCTCACAGATCGCGTGCATAGTAGATGCCCTCAACGACAACTCTGTTTGACATCACATCCTCGTGTAACAAACAAACGGAGACGGCACCGGCCATGGCCATGGCGACGGCGACGGGAACGGCGGCGATCATGGTTGGGGACAGCACCGGCGACGACGCAGCAACACAGCAAACGACGTCGGCGAAGCCACCGATGCCGGAGACGGAGACGACACCGGTGATGGAAGCAGCCACGGCAAGGGCAACCGCGACGAGATGCGGCTATGTAACGTCCCTTGGCCTGACCAGCGACGGCGGCGGCAGCGACATCGTCGACGAGGACATCACCACCAACGACAAACATATGCAGCTATCTTCCCTTGGCCTGGCCAGCTACTGCGACGGGGATCGTGACGGCATCGCCGATGGGCGACATCACCGGCGATGACAACAGATGCGGCTTCTTCATCTCATCATCGACGCATGGATATTCTTGTATTGATTTCCATGCATTCATTGTAATTGATATCTCACGAGCTAGTTCAATGAAACAGTATAATCCATCCATGCATGCCATGGCGACCAAGATGGAGGCATGCGCATTGCTAGCGTTTCCATCATCAACACACATCGGCGCTCACACGCGTGGCAATACACAGCCGCGGTTCTTGCTGATGTGCAGAATACACATGCATGCGTGCGTACCTGACATGCATGCCTAACATATTGTTTTATTTTACATGATACCTAACATGTTGTTTGTTGTGACTTGTAAAGCTCGGAGAAGCCAAATCATATTGCTTTTGATCGGTGGCAAAGTTATATGTAATGGAAGTATATATCCTCTGATGATGGGTAGTAGTTATACGAAACGTAAGTAAAGCTCCTCAGAGTATATAACCACATTGTCATTGAGATGAATATAATCGTACATGCACAGAATGCATGCATATACTCATATTTGGTGAATAATACACTGCTGTATTTCGCAAGTGTAAACTCCTTTTGAATTTACGAGTATGACATACTTGTTTTGGTAATTACCGGAAGTTTATACTTCCTCGTGAAATATTAGTATATACGACTTCCTTGCATGATGATCATAATATATACTTGAAAAGGTAGTATATTTATTCACACATGATTTTATGTTTAGAAAATCTAGTACATACTTCGTGTAAAAGATGAAGTATAAACTTCCTCATGAAAGATGTCACGTATACTCTCCCATAAAATATGTAGTATATACTTCCTAAAAAAATGTTGTTGTACATATCTCGCGCAAAATGAAGTATATACTTCCAAAAAACATGTCGTGTATACACTCCCATAAAGGGTGAATATAGTTCCTAAAAAATGTTGTTGTATATACCCTCTCTCTCAAAGAAAAGAAGTATATACTTAAAAAAAAGTTGTACACACACTCTCATAAAAGATGAAGTATATACTTCCTAAAAAATGTTGTATATGTACTCACACAAATATAAAGTATATACTTCCTAAAAAATATTGTATATGTACTCACACAAAATATAAAGTATATACTTCCTCATAAAATATGTAGTAGATACACGCAAAAAATAAAAATAAAAAAGTATCATACACCTGCTGTTAAGGAGAGAATATAATCCGGCCGGACGTCAACAACCTTATCCCCTAAAGCAATCTATGAGCACCCACACGCTCCTTTATTTTAGGGATTTGCTACACATGCAAACAAACTAGCTACGGAGTATTTTGTTTTGCTAATTAGCACGGTTGTTACTTGCTGCTATCGGGTATATACCTGCCTTACTCGCTAAACCTCATTATATATATGCAGGAGTATATATCAGAAAGCATGGTAGAGTTCTTTTGTTATTAAAATGCTCTCTCTTGTGAGTTTAATAGTAGTTTAGGATAAAATCCTGGATCGCTACACCAGTCAAGTTGAGCGTTAGATGGCTTCAAAGATCCAGCTGATGGTGATAAACTGATGATGCACAGTCAGTTTCCTCATCAGGACAAAGCTTACACGCAGCCCGGGCCAATTGGGCTGATCAGAAAGGCAAAAGAAATCGAAACCCACCCTATTAGACTTCCTACACACAAGCACTGACACTTCAACACTAGTAGAAAAAGGATCAAACGTGAAGCACATTAGTGCCGGTTTAAATTTAAGCCGGCACTAATGTGTCCATTAGTGCCGGTTCCAACGGCTAGCCGGGCCGCTCTCATTAGTACCGGTTCGTGGCGAACCTTTAGCACTGGTTCGTGCTACGAACCGGTACTAATGAGAGTGGTGGCAGGATGTTGTCAGTTTGGGGCCCCTCCAGCACCTTTAGTACCGGGGTTGTATCACGAACCGGTACTAAAGGTCGTCCTACATAGACCCTTCGTCCACCCGAGCTCGCTCTGTTCTTCCCCTTTCCCCTCTCCTCTCTGTTCTTTTCCCTCTTCCTCTCAAGCTCATCACACATTTTGCCCAAAATTTGTCAAGATTTGAAGGCCCCCATCCATTCAAATGATCACAAAGGTTAGCAACTTTTCCTTTCATCTCTCATTGCTAGATTAGCTCGTGCAATGCTTTATATAGTGATTGATTTTTGAGTTTAGTAATTTGGGAGGAATTATATATATGTGCTAGTATTTGATTTATATGCAATTTGAGGTCAAAAATAACACTTAGTTTGCATATGTAGGTGTGGTTTACTTAGTACCTTCTAAATCTCCGTCGTAACCACCGTCGATCGCTCGCAACGTCCCGTCGCCGGCACCACCTTGTGGTGAGCCTCTTGTTCATGAAGTTTTATATAAAAAATTGATGTTTGTGTGATTTGGATATATAGTTACTCGTATAATTATCTTACCCATACGTTGTTTGTTATACATAGTGCCATGGTTTTGATATCCGTCCCCGTCGGCCCTCGTCCGGGTTATGATTCGGATGTGGTATATTCTCTTTTAAAACTATTCATTGCATTTCGTGTTTATGACAAATTATGCCCATCAAGTTGACATAGATATTTGTATGTAGGAGGTAGTTGAACCGGAAATTCCAACCGACCCTATTGTCGAGAGGTTAAATTTAGTTGAAAGAGAAAACGAGGATTTGAAGGAAAAATTGAAAAGAATTGAGGGGGAGAAGATGGAATTGGAGTTGCATGTTGCCGATGTCATCGATGATCACAAGATTAAGATGGAGAAAATGCGCTTGAAGATTAGAAAGATTAGAAAATATGCCATTCATAGTGAGGCTTGGTATCATTATGCTGTTGGATCAATTGTTACCTTAGTTGCGATCTTGATCGCATTTGTTGTTGCATTTAAATTCTTTAGCTAGAGAGTTATTTGTTTGTTGCATTTAAGTGTTGTATGATCTTTATGTATGAACTTTATGTATTGTATTAATTTGATGTTTTCGGTGCTGTGTATTGAAGATGAGCCGGCAATGGATGTACGATGACCGATGCTCTCCCGAGTTCATTAATGGCGTGCGTACTTTTCTGCTTGCGGCTGAGGCAAACAAGCGAGCGGATGGTTTTATGCCTTGTCCATGTGCTGGCTGTAAGAATGGTCACAATTACTCTACGTCAAGAACCATTCACGTCCACCTGTTTGAGTCCGGTTTCATGCCCCACTATAATGTTTGGACCAAGCATGGAGAAAGAGGGGTTATGATGGAAGACAATGAAGAAGAAGAGGACGACGACAGCTATCCTGGCCATGGGTTCCCTGAATACGATGATACAACAATGAGGGAAGAAGCTGAGCCGGTAATGCGGGAAGAAGCTGAGCCGGCAATGCGGGAAGAAGCTGAAGAAGAGGCATCGGATGAGCCCGTTGATGATCTAGGTCGGGCCATTGCCGATGCAAAGAGAAACTGCGCAAGTGATTTGGAGAAGAAGAAGTTGCAGCGCATGTTAGAGGATCACAAAAAATTGTTGTACCCGAATTGCGTAGGTGACAAGAAAAAGCTGGGCACCACACTGGAATTGCTGCAATGGAAGGCAGAGAATGGTGTATCTGACAAGGGATTTGGAAAGTTGCTGGTAATGATAAAGGATATGCTTCCAAAGGACAACGAATTGCCCGAGAGTACGTACGAAGCAAAGAAGGCTGTCTGCCCTCTAGGGTTAGAGGTGCAGAAGATACATGCATGCCCTAATGATTGCATCCTCTACCGCGGTGAGTACGAGGATTTGAACGCTTGCCCGGTATGTGGTGCATTGCGCTATAAGATCAGCCGCGATGACCCTGGTGATGTCGAGGGCGAGCGCCCCAGGAAGAAGATTCCTGCCAAGGTGATGTGGTATGCTCCTATAATACCACGGTTGAAACGTTTGTTCCAAAACAAAGAGCATGCCAAGGCGATGCGATGGCACAGAGAAGACCGTAAGAAAGACGGAAAGTTGAGAGTACCCGCTGACGGGTCGCAGTGGAGAAAAATCGAAAGAAAGTACGGGAAGGAGTTTGCAGATGACGCAAGGAACGTATGGTTTGGTCTAAGCGCAGATGGCATTAATCCTTTTGGGGAGCAGAGCAGCAACCATAGCACCTGGCCTGTGACTCAAAAAAAAAAAAAAAAAAAAAAAAAAAAAAACCAATAAAAAACAAAAAAAAAAAACAAAAAAAAAAAAAAAAAAAAAAAAAAAAATGTTTGTATAACCTTCCTCCTTGGTTGTGCATGAAGCGGAAGTTCATTATGATGCCAGTGCTCATCCAAGGCCCTAAGCAACCCGGCAACGACATTGATGTGTACCTAAGGCCATTAGTTGAAGAACTCTTACAACTGTGGAATGGAACAGGTGTACGTGCGTGGGATGAGCACATGGGGGAAGAATTTGACCTAAAGGCGTTGCTGTTCGTGACCATCAATGATTGGCCTGCTCTCAGTAACCTTTCAGGACAGACAAACAAGGGATACCGCGCATGCACGCACTGTTTGGACGATACCGACAGTATATATTTGGCTAATTGTAAGAAGAATGTGTACCTGGGACATCGTCGATTTCTTCCGAGCAGGCATCCCGTAAGAAAGAAAGGCAAGCATTTCAAAGGTGAGGCGGATCACCGGACGAAGCCTCGCCACCGTACTGGTGCTGATGTACATGATATGGTCAAGGATTTGAAGGTGGTCTTTGGAAAGGGTCCTGGTGGACAACCTGTTCCGAATGACGCTGACGGACGCGCACCCATGTGGAAGAAGAAATCTATATTTTGGGACCTGCCCTATTGGAAAGACCTAGAGGTCCGCTCCGCAATCGACGTGATGCACGTGACGAAGAATCTTTGTGTGACCCTGCTTGGCTTCTTGGGCGTGTATGGGAAGACAAAAGATACACCTGAGGCAGGGAGGACCAGCAACGTATGCACGGAAAAGACGGCATACATCAGGGTCATGCAAGCTACGCTCTTACCAAAGAAGAGAAGGAAATCTTCTTTGAATGCCTGCTCAGTATTAAGGTACCGTCTGGCTTCTCGTCGAATATAAAGGGAATAATAAACATGGCAGAGAAAAAGTTCCAGAACCTAAAGTCTCATGACTGCCACGTGATTATGACGCAACTGCTTCCGGTTGCATTGAGGGGGCTTCTACCGGAAAACGTTCGATTAGCCATTGTGAAGCTATGTGCATTTCTCAATGCAATCTCTCAGAAGGTAATCGATCCAGAAATCATACCAAGGTTAGAGAATGATTTGATGCAATGTCTTGTCAGTTTCGAGTTGGTGTTCCTGTTGGAAATATGCCCTAGAGGCAATAATAAATTAGTTATTATTATTATATTTCATTGTTCATGATAATCGTTTATTATCCATACTATAATTGTATTGATAGGAAACTCAGATACATGTGTGAATACATAGACAACACCATGTCCCTAGTAAGCCTCTAGTTGACTAGCTCGTTGATCAATGGATGGTTACAGTTTCCTGACCATGGACATTGGATGTCGTTGATAACGGGATCACATCATTAGGAGAAAGATGTGATGGACGAGACCTAATCCTAAGCCTAGCACAAAGATCGTGTAGTTCGTATGCTAAAGTTTTTCTAATGTCAAGTATCATTTCCTTAGACCATGAGATTGTGCAACTTCCGGATACCGTAGGAGTGCTTAGGGTGTACCAAACGTCACAACGTAACTGGGTGGCTATAAAGGTTCACTACAGGTATCTCCGAAAGTGTCTGTTGGGTTGGCACGAATCGAGACTGGGATTTGTCACTCCGTGTAAACGGAGAGGTATCTCTGGGCCCACTCGGTAGGACATCATCAATATGCGCAATGTGACCCAAAGAGTTGATCACAGGATGATGTGTTACGGAACGAGTAAAGAGACTTGCCGGTAACGAGATTGAACTAGGTATTGGATTCCGACGATCGAATCTCGGGCAAGTAACATACCGATAGACAAAGGGAATTGTATACGGGATTGATTAAGTCCTTGACATCGTGGTTCATCCGATGAGATCATCGTGGAACATGTGGGAGCCAACATGGGTATCCAGATCCCGCTGTTGGTTATTGACCGGAGAACGTCTCGGTCATGTCTGCATGTCTCCCGAACCCGTAGGGTCTACACACTTAAGGTTCGATGACGCTAGGGTTATAAGGAAGCTTGTATGTGTTACCGAATGTTGTTCGGAGTCCCGGATGAGATCCCGGACATCACGAGAGTTCCGGAATGGTCCGGAGGTAAAGATTTATACGTAGGAAGTCCTGTTTCGGCCATCGGGACAAGTTTCGGGGTCATCGGTATTGTACCGGGACCACCGGAAGGGTCCCGGGGGCCCACCGGGTGGGGCCACCTACCCCGGGGGGGCCACATGGGCTGTAGGGGGTGCGCCTTGGCCTACATGGGCCAAGGGAACCAGCCCCAAGAGGCCCATGCGCCTGGGGAAACCCTAAAGGAAGAGTCCCAGCAGGGGAAGGCACCTCCTAGGTGCCTTGGGGGGGAGGACTCCTCCCCTGGCCGCCGCCCCCTTGGAGATTGGATCTCCTAGGGGCTGGCGCACCCCCCCTTGGGATCCCTATATATAGTGGGGTAGGAGGGCCTCTCAAACACACCTTTTGCCTTTGGTGCAGCCCCTCCTCTCCCAAGTTCTCTCTCTTCTGCGGTGCTTGGCGAAGCCCTGCAGGATTGCCACGCTCCTCCATCACCACCACGCCGTTGTGCTGCTGCTGGATGGAGTCTTCCTCAACCTCTCCCTCTCTCCTTGCTGGATCAAGGCATGGGAGACGTCACCGGGCTGTACGTGTGTTGAACGCGGAGGTGCCGTCCGTTCGGCACTTGGTCATCGGTGATTTGAATCACGACGAGTACGACTCCATCAACCCCGTTCACTTGAACGCTTCCGCTTAGCGATCTACAAGGGTATGTAGATGCACTCTCCTTCCCCTCGTTGCTAGTCTCTCCATAGATAGATCTTGGTGACACGTAGGAAAATTTGAATTTCTGCTACGTTCCCCAACAGTGGCATCATGAGCTAGGTCTATGCGTAGTTTCTATGCACGAGTAGAACACAAAGTAGTTGTGGGTGTTGATTTTGTTCAATATGCTTGCCGTTACTAGTCTTATCTTGATTCGGCGGCATCGTGGGATGAAGCGGCCCGGACCGACCTTACACGTACTCTTACATGAGACTGGTTCCACCGACTGACATGCACTAGATGCATAAGGTGGCTAGCGGGTGTCTGTCTCTCCTACTTTAGTCGGATCGGATTCGATGAAAAGGGTCCTTATGAAGGGTAAATAGCAATTGGCATATCACGTTGTGGTTTTTGCGTAGGTAAGAAACGTTCTTGCTAGAAACCCATAGCTGCCACGTAAAACATGCAAACAACAATTAGAGGACGTCTAACTTGTTTTTGCAGGGTATGCTATGTGATGTGATATGGCCAAAGGATGTGATGAATGATATATGTGATGTATGAGATTGATCATGTTCTTGTCAAGGGAATCATGACTTGCATGTCGATGACGAGACAACTTCAAGAAGACACGATGATGGAGATCATGATGATGGAGATCATGGTGTCATGCCGGTGACAAGATGATCATGGAGCCCCAAGATGGAGATTAAAGGAGCTATATGATATTGGCCATATCATGTCACTATTATTTGATTGCATATGATGTTTATCATGTTTATACATCTTATTTGCTTAGAACGACGGTAGTAAATAAGATGATCCCTCATTAAAATTTCAAGAAGTGTTCTCCCCTAACTGTGCACCGTTGCTACAGTTCATCGTTTCTAAGCACCACGTGTTAATCGGGTGTGATGGATCCTTACGTTCACATACAACGGGTGTAAGACAGTTTTACACATGCAAAAACACTTAGGGTTAACTTGACGAGCCTAGCATGTACAGACATGGCCTTGGAACACAGAAGACCGAAAGGTCGAGCATGAGTCGTATAGAAGATACGATCAACATGAAGATGTTCACCGACGTTGACTAGTCCGTCTCACGCATAGATCGGACACGGCCTAGTTGACTCGGATCATGTAATCACTTAGATGACTAGAGGGATGTCTATCTAAGTGGGAGTTCATAAGATGAACTTAATTATCCTGAACATAGTCAAAAAGGATTTTGCAAATTATGTCGTAGCTCGCGTTTCAGTTCTACTGTTTAGATATGTTCCTAGAAAAAAATTAGTTGAAAGTTGATAGTAGCAATTATGCGGACTAGGTCCGTAAACTGAGGATTGTCCTCAATGCTTCTTAGAAGGCTTATGTCCTTAATGCACCGCTCAGTGTGCTGAACCTCGAACGTTGTCTGTGGATGTTGGCGAACATCTGACATACACATTTTGATAACTACGTGATAGTTCAGTTAAACGGTTTAGAGTTGAGGCACCGAAGACGGTTTTGAAACGTCGCGAAACATATGAGATGTTTCGAGGGCTGAAATTGGGATTTCAGGCTCGTGCCCACGTCAAGAGGTATAAGACCTCCGACGATTTTCTTAGCCTGCAAACTAAGGGAGAAAAGCTCAATTGTTGAGCTTGTGCTCAGATTGTCTGAGTACAACAATCATTTGAATCGAGTGGGAGTTGATCTTCCAGATGAGATAGTGATGTTTCTCCGAAGTCATTACCACCAAGCTGCTAGAGCTTCGTGATGAACTATAATATATCAGGGACATATATGATGATCCTTGAGATATTCGCGATGTTTGACACCGCAAAAGTAGAAATCAAGAAGGAGCATCAATTGTTGATGGTTGGTGAAACCACTAGTTTCAAGAAGGGCAAGGGAACAAAGGGATACTTCATGAAACGGCAATTCAGCTGCTGCTCTAGTGAAGAAACCCAAGGTTGAACCCAAACCCGAGACTGAGTGCTTCTGTAATAAGGGGAACAGCCACTGGAGCAGAATTACCCTAGATACTTGGTAGATGAGAAGGCTGGCAAGGTCGATAGAAGTATATTGGATATACATTGTGTTGATGTGTACTTTACTAGTACTCCTAGTAGCACCAGGGTATTAGATACCGGTTTGGTTGCTAAGTGTTAGTAACTCGAAATAAAAGCTACGGAATAAACGGAGACTAGCTAAAGGTGAGCTGACGATATGTGTTGGAAGTATTTCCAATGTTGATATGATCAAGCATCGCACGCTCCCTCTACCATCGAGATTGGTGTTTGCGTTGAGCATAGACATGATTGGATTATGTCTATCGCAATACGGTTATTCATTTAAGGAGAATAATGGTTACTCTGTTTATTTGAATAATACCTTCAATGGTCTTGCACCTAAAATGAATGGTTTATTGAATCTCGATCGTAGTGATA
>NC_053026.1:496598652-496615934 GCF_003073215.2 Triticum urartu | reverse complement strand
ATTGGACATTGGATGTCATTGATAACGGGATCACATCATTAGGAGAATGATGTTATGGACAAGACCCAATCCTAAGCATAGCACAGATCGTGTAGTTCGTATGCTAAAGCTTTTCTAATGTCAAGTATCATTTCCTTAGACCATGAGATTGTGCAACTCCCGGATACCGTAGGAATGCTTTGGGTGTATCAAACGTCACAACGTAACTGGGTGACTATAAAGGTGCATTACAGGTATCTCCGAAAGTGTCTGTTGGGTTGGCACGAATCGAGACTGGGATTTGTCACTCCGTGTAACGGAGAG
Organism: Triticum urartu; assembly: GCF_003073215.2. Classification (NCBI taxonomy): domain Eukaryota; kingdom Viridiplantae; phylum Streptophyta; class Magnoliopsida; order Poales; family Poaceae; genus Triticum; species Triticum urartu. Next base: position 496,615,631 of record NC_053026.1, on the reverse strand, counting down.
GTATCTCTGGGCCCACTCGGTAGGACATCATCATATGCGCAATGTGACCAAGGAGTTGATCACGGGATGATGTGTTACGGAACGAGTAAAGAGACTTGCCGGTAACGAGATTGAACAAGGTATAGGATACCGACGATCGAATCTCGGGCAAGTACAATACCGCTAGACAAAGGGAATTGTATACGGGATTGATTAAGTTCTTGACATCGTGGTTCATCCGATGAGATCATCGTGGAACATGTGGGAGCCATCATGGGTATCCAGATCCCGCTGTTGGTTATTGACCGGAGAACGTCTCGGTCATGTCTGCATGGTTCCCGAACCCGTAGGGTCTACACACTTAAGGTTCGGTGACGCTAGGGTTATAGAGATATTAGTATGCGGTAACCCGAAAGTTGTTCGGAGTCCCGGATGAGATCCCGGACGTCACGAGGAGTTCCGGAGGTAAAGAATTATATATAGGAAGTGCTATTTCGGCCATCGGGACAAGTTTCGGGGTCACCGGTATTGTACCGGTACCACCGGAAGGGTCCCGGGGGTCCACCGGGTGGGGCCACCTGCCCTGGGGGGGCACATGGGCTGTAGGGGGTGCGCCTTGGCCTATATGGTCCAAGGGCACCAGCCCCAAGAGGCCCATGCGCCAAGAATCAAGGGAGAGGAAGAGTCCTAAAAGGGGAAGGCACCTCAGAGGTGCCTTGGGGAGGATGGACTCCTCCCTGGCCGCACCCTTCCTTGGAGGAAGGGCAAGGGCTGCGCCTCCCCCTCTCCCTTGGCCCTATATATAGTGGGGAAAAGGAGGAGCAAACCAATCTAAGGCCTGGCGCCTCCCTCTCCCTCCCGTGACACATCTACCTCCTCCCGCAGCGCTTAGCGAAGCCCTGTTGGAATCCCGCTACTTCCACCACGCCGTCGTGCTGCTGGATCTCCATCAACCTCTCCCTCCTCCTTGCTGGATCAAGGCATGGGAGACGTCTCCGTTCCGTACGTGTGTTGAACGCGGAGGTGCCGTCCGTTCGGCGCTAGGATCATCGGTGATTTGAATCACGACGAGTACGACTCCATCAACCCCGTTCTCTTGAACGCTTCCGCGCGCGATCTACAAGGGTATGTAGATCCACTCCTCCCTCGTTGCTAGATGACTCCATAGATTGATCTTGGTGAGACGTAGAAAATTTTGAATTTCTGCTACGTTCCCACAACAATCATCATCAAACAAAGGAATATCTTTTTGTAATAGATTAGTCAGAGGCCGAGAAATTTTTGAGAAGTCCTTAATGAACCTCCTATAAAAACCGGCGTGACCGAGGACTTCTTATACCTTTATGTCCTTGGGACATGGCATCTTTTCAATAGCATCAACTTTAGCTTTATCAACTTCAATACCTCTTTCAGAAATTTTATGCCCCAAGACAATACCTTCATTAACCATAAAGTGGCACTTCTCCCAATTCAATACAAGATTAGTTTCTTCACATCTCTGCAAAACTCGATCAAGGTTGCTCAAGCAATCATCAAAAGAGGATCCATAAACGAGAAATCATCCATGAAAACCTCACAAATCTTTTCACAAAAGTCAGAGAATATAGCCATCATGCATCTTTGAAAGGTAGCAGGTGCATTACATAAACCAAAAGGCATACGTCTATAAGCAAAAGTACCGAAAGGGCAAGTAAAAGTGGTCTTTGATTGATCATCAGCTGACACAGGTATTTGAGAGAAGCCCAGAGTAACCATCTAGAAAGCAAAAATGTGTATGTTTGGATAATCTTTCTAGCATTTGATCAATAAAAGGTAAGGGTAATGATCTTTTTAGTAGCCTTATTTAATTTGCGGAAATCAATTACCATCCTATAACCTGTAATAATTCTTTGCGGAATCAATTCATCTTTATCATTAGGAACGACAGTAATACCTCCCTTCTTAGGGACACAATGGACAGGACTTACCCACTGACTATCAGCAACAGGATAAATTATACCTGCCTCAAGGAGCTTTAATATTTCCTTTCTTACCACTTCTTTCATCTTAGGATTCAGCCGTCGTTGGTGATCAATAACTGGTTTGGCGTCTTTCTCCAAATTTATTTTGTGTTGACATAGAGTGGGACTAATGCCCTTAAGATCATCAAGAGTATATCCAATAGCAGCACGGTGCTTCTTCAGAGTTTTCAATAATTTTTCTTCCTCCTTCTCTGAAAGGTTAGCACTAATAATAACAGGATATATCTTCTTTTCATCAAGATAAGCATATTTAAGAGTATCAGGTAATGGTTTAAGCTCAAACACGGGATCACCCTTGGGTGGAGGAGGATCCCCTAGGATTTCAACAGGCAAGTTGTGTTTCAGAATAGGTCCTGTTTAAAGAATACTTCATCTATTTCCCTTCTTTCATTCATAAACATATCATTCTCATGGTCTAGCAAATATTGTTCTAAAGGATCATTAGGAGGCACAGCAATAGAAGCAAGACCAATAATTTCATCTTTACTAGGCAATTCTTCATCACGGGGTTGTCTATGAAATTTAGAAAAATTAAACTCATGAGACATATCATCCAAACCAATAGTAACAACATCCTTCTTGCAATCTATCTTAGCATTAACAGTATTCAAGAAGGGTCTACCAAATATAATGGACAAAAGCTATCTTGAGGGGAACCAAGAACAAGGAAATCAGCAGGATATTTAGCCTTCCCACACAAGACTTCAACGTCTCTAACAATCCCAATTGGTGAAATAGTATCTCTATTAGCAAGCTTAATGGTAACATCGATATCTTCTATCTCAGCTGGTGCAATATCATGCATAATTTCTTTGTATAAGGAAATAGGTATTGCACTAGCACTAGCACCCATATCACACAAGCCATGATAACAATGATCTCCTATTTTAACAGAAATAACAGGCATGCCTACCACAGGTCTATGTTTATCTTTAGCACCAGGTTTAGCAATTCTAGCAGTCTCATCACAAAAGTAAATAACATGCCCATCAATATTATCAGCCAAGAGATCTTTAACAATAGCAATATTAGGTTCAACTTTAACTTGCTCAGGGGTGCATAAGTTCTAATATTATTTACGAACCACAGTTGAAGCTTTAGCATGATCCTTTATTCTAACAGGGAAAGGTGGTTTCTCAACATAAGTAGTAGGAACAATAGGATCATAAGTGATAGTCTTTTCTTCAACTTTAATAGGTGCAACTACTTTTGTTTCAATGGGAGGATTATATTTAAACCACTTCTCCTTAGGGAGATCAACATGAGTAGCAAAGGATTCACAGAAAGAAGCTACTATCTCAGAGTCAAGTCCATATTTAGTGCTAAATTTACGGAAAACATCGGTATCCATAAAAGATTTAACACAATCAAACTTAGGTGTTATACCTGACTCCTTACCTTCGTCGAGATCCCAATCTTCAGAGTTGCGTTTAATTCTCTCCAATAAATTCCATTTGAATTCAATAGTCTTCATCATAAAGGAACCAGTACAAGAAGTATCGAGCATGGAGCGATTGTTGTCAGAAAGCCGAGCATAAAATTTTTGAATAATCATTTCTCTTGAGAGCTCATGATTGGGGCATGAATATAACATTGACTTAAGCCTCCCCCAAGCTTGAGCGATGCTTTCTCCTTCGCGAGGCCAAAAATTATATATATAATTACGATCACGATGAACAAGATGCATAGGATAAAACTTCTGGTGAAATTCCAATTTCAATCGCTTATAGTCCCATGATCCCATATCATCACATAGCCTATACCATGTCAATGCATCTCCCTTCAAAGATAAAGGGAAGACCTTCTTCTTGATAACATCATCGGGCATACCTGCAAGCTTAAATAATCCACAAACTTCATCCACATAGATTAAGTGTAAGTCGGGATGCAATGTTCCATCTCCTGCAAAAGGATTAGCTAGCAGTTTCTCTATCATACCCGAAGGAATTTCGAAGTAAACATTTTCATTTTCAGTAGGTCCAGTAGGTTGAGGAGCAACTATTTGCTCTACCGGTCGGGGTGAAGATACCCCGAACAAGCCCCTCAAAGGATTACTTTCCATAGTAACAAGTGACAGTAAATTTCAGCACACTATATAAATTTTTCCTTACCAAATTCCACCTACCAAAGGCGCTTCACTCCCCGGCAACGGCGCCAGAAAAGAGTCTTGATGACCCACAAGTTATAGGGGATCTATCGTAGCTTTCGATAAGTAAGAGTGTCGAACCCAACGAGGAGCAGAAGGAAATGATAAGCAGTTTTAGTAAGGTATTCTCTGCAAGCACTGAAATTATCGGTAACAGATAGTTTTGTGATAAGGTAATTTGTAACGAGTAGCAAGTAATAAAAGTAAATAAGGTGCAGCAAGATGGCCCAATCCTTTTTGTAGCAAAGGACAAGCCTGGACAAACTCTTATATGAAGGAAAGCGCTCCCGAGGGCACATGGGAATTATCGTCAAGCTAGTTCTCATCACGTTCATATGATTCGCGTTCGGTACTTTGGTAATTTGACATCTGGGTGGACCGGTGCTTGGGTACTATCCTTACTTGGACAAGCATCCCACTTATGATTAACCCACATTGCAAGCATCCGCAACTACAACAGAAGTATTAAGGTAAACCTAACCATAGCATGAAACATATGGATCCAAATCAGCCCCTTACGAAGCAACGCATAAACTAGGGTTTAAGCTTCTGTCACTCTAGCAACCCATCATCTACTTATTACTTCCCAATGCCTCCCTCTAGGACCAAACAATGGTGAAGTGTCATGTAGTCGACGTTCACATGACACCACTAGACGGATAACAACATACATCTCATCAAAATATAGAATGAATACCAAATTCACATGACTACTAATAGCAAGACTTCTCCCATGTCCTTAGGAACAAACGTAACTACTCACAAAGCATATTCATGTTCATAATCAGAGGGGTATTAATATGCATAATGGATCTGAACATATAATCTTCCACCAAGTAAACCAACTAGCATCAACTACAAGGAGTAATCAACACTACTAGCAACCCACAGGTACCAATCTGAGGTTTGGATACAAGAGATGAACTAGGGTTTGAGATGAGATGGTGCTGGTGAAGATGTTGATGGAGATTGACCCCCTCCCGATGAGAGGATCGTTGGTGATGACGATGGTGATGATTTCCCCCTCCCGGAGGGAAGTTTCCCCGGCAGAAAACAGCTCCGCCGGAGCCCTAGATTGGTTCCGCCAAGGTTCCGCCTCGTGGCGGCGGAATTTCGTCCCGTAAGCTTGCTTATGATTTCTTCCTCGACGAAAGACTCCATATAGTAGAAGATGGGCATCGGAGGGTGATACATCTCCAATGTATCTATAATTTTTTTTGCTCCATGCTATTATATTATTTGTTTTGGATGTTAATGGGCTTTATTTTACACTTTTATATCATTTTTGGGACTAACCTATTAACTGGAGGCCCATCCCAAATTGCTGTTTTTTTTGCTATTTCAGTGTTTCGCGGAAAAGGAATATCAAACAGAGTCCAAACGGAATGAAACCTTCGGGAACGTGATTTTCTCAACAAACGTGATCCAGGAGACTTGGAGTGGGCATCAAGAAACAATCGAGGAGGCCACGAGGCAGGGGCGCCTACCCCCCTGCGCGCCCTCCACCCTCGTGGGCCCCTCGTTGCTCCACCGACCTACTTCTTCCTCCTATATATATCCACGTACCCCCAAACATCTAGGAGCACCACGAAAACCTAATTCCACCGCCGCAACCTTCTGTACCCGAGAGATCCCATCTTGGGGCCTTTTCCGGAGCTCCGCCGGAGGGGGCATTGATCACGGAGGGCCTCTACATCAACTCCATGGCCTCTCCGGTGATGTGTGAGTAGTTTACTTCAGACCTTCGGGTCCATAGTTATTAGCTAGATGGCTTCTTCTCTCTCTTTGGATCTCAATACAAAGTTCTCCTCGATTCTCTTGGAGATCTATTCGATGTAATCTTTTTGCGGTGTGTTTGTCGAGATCCGATGAATTGTGGGTTTATGATCAAGTTTCTATGAACAATATTTGATTCTTCTCTGAATTCTTTTATGTATGATTGGTTATCTTTGCAAGTCTCTTCGAATTATCAGTTTGGTTTGGCCTACTAGATTGATCTTTCTTGCAATGGGAGAAGTGCTTAGCTTTGGGTTCAATCTTGTGGTGCTCGATCCCAGTGACAGAAAGGGAAACGACACGTATTGTATTGTTGCCATCGAGGATAAAAAGATGGGGTTTATATCATATTGCATGAGTTTATCCCTCTACATCATGTCATCTTACTTAAAGCATTACTCTGTTCTTATGAACTTAATACTCTAGATGCATGCTGGATAGCGGTCGATGTGTGGAGTAATAGTAGTAGATGCAGAATCGTTTCGGTCTACTTGTCAGGACGTGATGCCTATATACATGATCATACCTAGATATTCTCATAACTATGCTCAATTCTATCAATTGCTCGACAGTAATTCGTTTACCCACCGTAATACTTATGCTCTTGAGAGAAGCCACTAGTGAAACCTATGGCCCCCGGGTCTATCTTCCATCATATTAATCTTCCAACACTTAGTTATTTCTATTGCCGTTTATTTTACTTTGCATCTTTATTTCTCTTTATCATAAAAATACCAAAAATATTATCTTATCATATCTATCAGATCTCACTCTCGTAAGTGACCGTGAAGGGATTGACAACCCCTTTATCGCGTTGGTTGCGAGGTTCTTATTTGTTTGTGTAGGTGCGTGGGACTCGAGCGTGATCTCCTACTGGATTGATACCTTGGTTCTCAAAAACGAGGGAAATACTTACGCTACTTTACTGCATCACCCTTTCCTCTTCAAGGGAAAACCAACGTAGTGCTCAAGAGGTAGCAAGAAGGATTTCTGGCGCCGTTGCCGGGGAGATTCGCGCCAAGTCAAGTCAAGATTTGACTCCCGACAACGAGCCATTTCTGGCGCCGTTGCCGGAGTCTACGCACAAGTCAAGACATACCAAGTACCCATCACAAACTCTTATCCCTCGCATTACATTATTTGCCATTTGCCTCTCGTTTTCCTCTCCCCCACTTCACCCTTGCCATTTTATTCGCCCTCTCTTTTCCGTTCCCCTTCTCTTTTATTTGCCTTTTTGCATGTTTCTTGTTTGCTTGTGTGTTGGATTGCTTGCTTGTCACGATGGCTCAAGATAATACTAAATTGTGTGACTTTACCAATACCAACAACAATTGATTTTCTTAGCACTCCGATTGCTCCTCTTACCGATGCTGAATCTTGTGAAATTAATGCTGCTTTGTTGAATCTTGTCATGAAAGATCAATTCGCCGGCCTTCCTAGTGAAGATGCCGCTACCCATCTAAATAGCTTTGTTGATTTGTGTGATATGCAAAAGAAGAAAGATGTGGACAATGATATTGTTAAATTGAAGCTATTTCCTTTTTCCTTAGAGATCGTGCTAAAGCTTGGTTTTCGTCTTTGCCTAAAAATAGTATTGATTCATGGAATAAGTGCAAAGATGCTTTTATCTCTAAGTATTTTCCTCCCGCTAAATCATCTCTCTTAGAAACGATATTATGAATTTTAAGCAACTTGATCATGAACATGTTGCACAAGCTTGGGAGAGGATGAAATTAATGATACGTAATTGCCTACACATGGTTTGAATTTGTGGATGATTATACAAATTTTTATGCCAGATTGAATTTTGCTTCTAGAAATCTTTTAGATTCGGCGCGGGAGGCACTTTTATGGAAATCACTTTAGGAGAAGCTACTAAACTCCTAGATAATATTATGGTTAATTATTCTCAATGGCACACTGAAAGATCTACTAGTAAAAAAGTGCATGCATAGAAGAAATTAATGTTTTGAGTGGAAAGATGGATGAACTTATGAAATTGTTTGCTAATAAGAGTGTTTCCTTCTGATCCTAATGATATGCCTTTGTCTACTTTGATTGAGAATAATAATGAATCTATGGATGTGAATTTTGTTGGTAGGAACAATTTTGGTAATAACGCGTATAGAGGTAATTTTAATCCTAGGCCATTTCCTAGTAATTCCTCTAATAATTATGGTAATTCCTACAACAATTCTTATGGATTTAATAAGATGCCCTTAATTTGAGACTAGTGTTAAGGAGTTTATGAATTCGCAAAAGAATTTCAATGCTTTGCTTGAAGAAAAATGCTTAAGATTGATGAATTGGCTAGGAACGTTGATAGAATTTCTCTTGATGTTGATTCTTTGAAACTTAGATCTATTCCACCTAAGCATGATATCAATGAGTCTCTCAAAGCCATGAGAATTTCCATTGATGAGTGCAAAGAAAGAACCGCTAGGATGCGTGCTAAGAAAGATTGCTTTGTGAAAGCGTGTTCTTCTAGTTTCTATGAAAATAAAGATGAAGATCTAAAAGTTATTGATGTGTCTCCTATTAAATCTTTGTTTTGCAATATGAATCTTGATAATGATGGGACTGAAGATGAGCCACCTTTACCTAGAAGGCGTTCCAAAAATTCGGAGTTTTTAGATCTTGATGCAAAAATTGGTAAAAGTGGGATTGAAGAGTCAAGATAACCACAAGTATAGGGATCGCAACCATTCGAGGGTAGAGTATTCAACCCAAAATTATTGATTCGACACAAGGAGCCAAAGAATATTCTCAAGTATTAGCAGCTGAGTTGTCAATTCAACCACACCTGGAAACTTAATATCTGCAGCAAAGTATTTAGTAGCAAAGTAATATGATAGTAGTGGTAACGGTAGCAAAAGGTAACAGTAGCAAAAGTAATGTTTTTGGTATTTTGTAGTGATGATAGCAATAGCAACGGAAAAGTAAATAAGCGAAGAACAATATATGAAAGCTCGTAGGCAATGGATCGGTGATGGAGAATTATGCCGGATGCGGTTCATCATGTAACAAGTCATAACATAGGGTGACACAGAACTAGCTCCAGTTCATCAATGTAATGTAGGCATGTATTCCGAATATAGTCATACGTGCTTATGGAAAAGAACTTGCATGACATCTTTTGACCTGTGAAATATGCCCTAGAGGCAATAATAAATTATTATTCTTATATTTCCTTGTTCATGATAATCGTTTATTATCCATGCTAGAATTGTATTGATAGGAAACTCAGATACATGTGTGGATACATAGACAACACCATGTCCCTAGTAAGCCTCTAGTTGACTAGCTCGTTGATCAATAGATGGTTACGGTTTCCTGACCATGGACATTGGATGTCATTGATAACGGGATCACATCATTAGGAGAATGATGTGATGGACAAACCCAATCCTAAGCCTAGCACAAGATCGTGTAGTTCGTATGCTAAAGCTTTTCTAATGTCAAGTATCATTTCCTTAGACCATGAGATTGTGCAACTCCCGGATACCGTAGGAGTGCTTTGGGTGTGCCAAACGTCACAACGTAACTGGGTGGCTATAAAGGTACACTACAGGTATCTCCGAAAGTGTCTGTTGGGTTGGCACGAATCGAGACTGGGATTTGTCACTCCGTGTGAACGGAGAGGTATCTCTGGGCCCACTCGGTAGGACATCATCATAATGTGCACAATGTGATCAAGGAGTTGATCACGGGATGATGTGTTACGAAACGAGTAAAGAGACTTGCCGGTAACGAGATTGAACAAGGTATCGGGATACCGATGATCGAATCTCGGGCAAGTATCGTACCGAGACAAAGGGAATTGTATACGGGATTGATTAAGTCCTTGACATCGTGGTTCATCCGATGAGATCATCGTGGAACATGTGGGAGCCAACATGGGTATCCAGATCCCGCTGTTGGTTATTGACCGGAGAACGTCTCGGTCATGTCTGCATGTCTCCCGAACCCGTAGGGTCTACACACTTAAGGTTCGGTGACGCTAGGGTTATAGAGACTAAGCCATGCACCATAGAATCTCCACTCACAAGCCAATTCAAAAAATAATATAAACTATCGCAATCACAAGTGCGTCACACGTAGTACCACCATCCAAAACCCGTCCACGTGCACCCCCGGCCACATGATCGCTCCCTGAATGCCCACACCAGCCCCAAACCCATGCCCTAGTCAAGAAAAACCAAAGAACCCTCATCCGAGAATCCCCTCCGCCGCCCCTAAAATCTCAACCCGGCCCCAGCCCCTATAATATAATAGCTCAAACCACCCGTCCTACCCTTCCCTCTCCAACAACCCTCCTCCTCCCCATAACTCAAGCCCCATACTACAGCTCCACCACCCACCACGCCCTGCTCGCGACCACTCCTCAACCCAAGGAAAATCCTAACAATAATAGAAGTAATTATCCTTATACATGAAAAAAAACATGCTAGAATATAACCGAAACATAATACATGTAATACATTAACAATAATCACAAGCCTCTACACAGCTCGTAACAAAATGTATGTCCTAACCAGAACAAATATAATTAACGACACACATAGTAATTGAACGAGAACATCCACCATAGCTACACGATCGAGTAGCACTCTCATACTAAACTGTTCCTATACATAAATCAACACAGCCGAGAACACTGTTCTACCAAACGTCCACAACGTAACTGGAAAAAACTCTACAAGTTCCCAATAGTTCGATCTAAAAATCCTCACAAATCTCCCCTCCGAACACATAAAAGCCTCCAACATGCAACTAATGATAGCCATGATTATACGAACCGATAAAAATGCAAACAAAACATATTACCGACATCGACCGCAAGTAACATACGATGACAAAGTAACCAACATTGTACTCTACCGTAAAGATTCTCAAATATAAGATACATCACCCGCTAATACCGAACCTCATCTACATTCTCGAACCTATCCGCACGCTAACTACATACAAGAGATCAAGTACAAGATTCTCCAGTACATAACATACAATCCGAATATGTCGAACATAAAATGAAAACCTATTGATATCAATCCTAACACACCGCAAACCAGACAACCCCCCGAACTATATGCCTAGCATAAAAAAGCACACCCATGCCCCTCCCCCCCCATCCTATAACAAAATTTCCCCCCCCCCTCCCCCCCCCCCCAAATCCTACCAACTAGAAATCCTACTCCAGAAAATCCCTCGCCCCTCTGCGCCCCCCCTCCCCCTGCCATATACACACACACCTAACACACCAAACCTAATCCTAGCCGCCCCCTGCCACATAGTCCACCTCGACATTACTGCTACGAACCCGACTAAACACAAGACTTCACCACGCCTCGTGATGTAAACTCCCACCTATCGACACCAATGACACATCAAAACCCATCCGACACAAAGATACTGGTGGAGCAACGAGGGGCCACGAGTCGGTGGAGGCTCCGCGAGCCCAGCGGTAGAAACGTCTGCACCCCCTGGCCTCATGACCTACTCTCTCCTATCGATTGCGTTTTCTGCCGCCAACATCACAGTCTCCTCCAATCAACGTCTTGTGAGAACATCACGTTTCGCGTCACGACAACGCTTATTCTATTCTCGCTCCTTCCGCGCACTCCTGTGATATCCTGTCTTACCTGCGAACATACTGAAAATAGACAAAAAAAAACTAGACATATTATTGGCATGGGCCTAACAGTAATAGATGTACCCTAGTCCCAAATAGATTAAAAATCAAAGTGATCAAAAAGTAAAAGCCACCAATAATAATCTACATCCATAACAAAATTCAATACTGTATACACTAGCACCCTGAGCAATAAACAATAATCAGAAGGATAGATTCGCGAGAATCCGTGGTATACCCTCCGATGCCCATCTTCATCGCTATAATTGGAGTCTTTCGAGAGGAAAAAATCATAAGCAACTTCTCGGACGAACTCCGCCGCCACGAGGCGGAACCTTGGCGGAACCAATCTAGGGCTTGGCGGAGCTGTTCTGCCGGGGAAACTTCCCTCCGGGAGGGGGAAATCATCGCCATCGTCATCACCAACGATCCTCTCATCGGGAGGGGGTCAATCTCCATCAACATCTTCACCAGCACCATCTCATCTCAAACCCTAGTTCATCCAATCTTGTATCCAAACCTCAGATTGGTACCTGTGGGTTGCTAGTAGTGTTGATTACTCCTTGTAGTTGATGCTAGTTGGTTTACTTGGTGGAAGATCATATGTTCAGATCCATTATGCATATTAATACCCCTCTGATTATGAACATGAATATGCTTTGTGAGTAGTTACGTTTGTTCCTGAGGACATGGGAGAAGTCTTGCTATTAGTAGTCATGTGAATTTGGTATTCGTTCGATATTTTGATGAGATGTATGTTGTCATCCCTCTAGTGGTGTCATGTGAACGTCGACTACATGACACTTCACCATTGTTTGGGCCTAGAGGGAGGCATTGGGAAGTAATAAGTAGATGATGGGTTGCTAGAGTGACAGAAGCTTAAACCCTAGTTTATGCGTTGCTTCGTAAGGGTCTGATTTGGATCCATATGTTTCATGCTATGGTTAGGTTTACCTTAATACTTCTGTTGTAGTTGCGGATGCTTGCAATGGGTTAATCATAAGTGGGATGCTTGTCAAGTAAGGACAGCACCAAGCACCGGTCCACCCACATATCAAATTATCAAAGTACCGAACGCGAATCATATGAACGTGATGAAAACTAGCTTGACGATATTCCCATGTGTCCTCGGGAGCGCTTTCTTATATAAGAGTTTGTCCAGGCTTGTCCTTTGCTACAAAAAGGATTGGGCCATCTTGCTGCACCTTATTTACTTTTATTACTTGTTCGTTACAAATTACCTTATCACAAAACTATCTGTTACCGATAATTTCAGTGCTTGCAGAGAATACCTTGCTGAAAACCGCTTATCATTTCCTTCTGCTCCTCGTTGGGTTCGACACTCTTACTTATCGAAAAGGCTACGATATATCCCCTACACTTGTGGGTCATCAAGACTCTTTTCTGGCGCCATTTGCCGGGGAGTGAAGCGCCTTTGGTAGGTGGAATTTGGTAAGGAAAATTTATATAGTGTGCTGAAATTTACTGTCACTTGTTACTATGGAAGTAATCCTTTGAGGGGCTTGTTCGGGGTATCTTCACCCCGACCCGTAGAGCAAAGAGTTGCTCCTCAACCTACTGACCTACTGAAAAAAATGTTTACTGAAATTCCTTCGGGTATGATAGAGAAACTGCTAGCTAATCCTTTTGCAGGAGATGAACATTGCATCCCGACTTACACTTAATCTATGTGGATGAAGTTTGTGGATTATTTAAGCTTGCAGGTATGCCCGATGATGTTATCAAGAAGAAGGTCTTCCCTTTATCTTTGAAGGGAGATGCATTGACATGGTATAGGCTATGTGATGATATGGGATCATGGGACTACAAGCGATTGAAATTGGAATTTCATCAGAAGTTTTATCCTATGCATCTTGTTCATCGTGATCGTAATTATATATATAATTTTTGGCCTCGCGAAGGAGAAAGCATCGCTCAAGCTTGGGGGAGGCTTAAGTCAATGTTATATTCATGCCCCAATCATGAGCTCTCAAGAGAAATGATTATTCAAAAATTTTTATGCTGGCTTTCTGACAACAATCGCTCCATGCTCGATACTTCTTGTACTGGTTCCTTTATGATGAAGACTATTGAATTCAAATGGAATTTATTGGAGAGAATTAAACGCAACTCTGAAGATTGGGATCTCGACGAAGGTAAGGAGTCAGGTATAACACCTAAGTTTGATTGTGTTAAATCTTTTATGGATACCGATGTTTTCCGTAAATTTAGCACTAAATATGGACTTGACTCTGAGATAGTAGCTTCTTTCTGTGAATCCTTTGCTACTCATGTTGATCTCCCTAAGGAGAAGTGGTTTAAATATAATCCTCCCATTGAAGTAAAAGTAGTTGCACCTATTAAAGTTGAAGAAAAGACTATCACTTATAATGATCCTATTGTTCCTACTACTTATGTTGAGAAACCACCTTTCCCTGTTAGAATAAAGCATCATTATAAAGCTTCAATTGTGGTTCGTAAAATTAATATTAGAACTTATGTACCCCCTGAGCAAGTTAAAGTTGAACCTAATATTGCTATTGTTAAAGATCTCTTGGCTGATAATATTGATGGGCATGTTATTTACTTTTGTGATGAGACTGCTAGATTTGCTAAACCTGGTGCTAAAGATAAACATAGACATGTGGTAGGCATGTTATTTCTGTTAAAATAGGAGACCATTGTTATCATGGCTTGTGTGATATGGGTGCTAGTGCTAGTGCAATACCTATTTCCTTATACAAAGAAATTATGCATGATATTGCACCAGCTAAGATAGAAGACATCGATGTTACCATTAAGCTTGCTAATAGAGATACTATTTCACCAATTGGGATTGTTAGAGACGTTGAAGTCTTGCGTGGGAAGGATAAATATCCTGCTGATTTCCTTGTTCTTGGTTCCCCTCAAGATAGCTTTTGTCTCGTTATATTTGGTAGACCCTTCTTGAATATTGTTAATGCTAAGATAGATTGCAAGAAGGATGCTGTTACTATTGGTTTGGGTGATATGTCTCATGAGTTTAATTTTTCTAAATTTCATAGACAACCCCGTGATGAAGAATTGCCTAGTAAAGATGAATTTATTGGTCTTGCTTCTATTGCCGTGCCTCCTAATGATCCTTTAGAACAATATTTGCTAGACCATGAGAATGATATGTTTATGAATGAAAGAAGGGAAATAGATGAAGTATTCTTTAAACAAGGACCTATTCTGAAACACAATTTGCCTGTTAAAATCCTAGGGGATCCTCCTCCGCCCAAGGGTGATCCCGTGTTTGAGCTTACCATTTCCTGATACTCTTAAATATGCTCATCTTGATGAAAAGAAGATATATCATATTATTATTAGTGCTAACCTTTCAGAGAAGGAGGAAGAAAAATTATTGAAAACTTTGAAGAAGCATTGTGCTGCTATTGGATATACTCTTGATGATCTTAAGGGCATTAGTCCCACTCTATGTCAACACAAAATAAATTGGAGAAAGATGCCAAACCAGTTATTGATCACCAACGACGGCTGAATCCTAAGATGAAAGAAGTGGTAAGAAAGGAAATACTAAAGCTCCTTGAGGCAGGTATAATTTATCCCATTGCTGATAGTCAGTGGGTAAGTCCTGTCCATTGTGTCCCTAAGAAGGGAGGTATTACTGTCGTTCCTAATGATAAAGATGAATTGATTCCGCAAAGAATTATTACAGGTTATAGGATGGTAATTGATTTCTGCAAATTAAATAAGGCCACTAAAAAGGATCATTACCCCTTACCTTTTATTGATCAAATGCTAGAAAGATTATCCAAACATACACATTTTTGCTTTCTAGATGGTTATTCTGGTTTCTCTCAAATACCTGTGTCAGGCATGATCAATCAAAGACTACTTTTACTTGCCCTTTTGGTACTTTTGCTTATAGACGTATGCCTTTTGGTTTATGTAATGCACCGCTACCTTTCAAAGATGCATGATGGCTATATTCTCTGACTTTTGTGAAAAGATTTGAGGTTTTCATGGATGATTTTTCCGTTCTATGGATCTCTTTTGATGATTGCTTAAGCAACCTTGATCGAGTTTTGCAGAGATGTGAAGAAACTAATCTTGTCTTGAATTGGGAGAAATGCCACTTTATGGTTAATGAAGGTATTGTCTTGGGGCATAAAATTTCTGAAAGAGGTATTGAAGTTGATAAGCTAAAGTTGATGCTATTGAAAAGATGCCATGTCCCAAGGACATAAAGGTATAAGAAGCTTCCTTGGTCATGCCGGTTTTTATAGGAGGTTCATTAAGGACTTCTCAAAAATTTCTCGGCCTCTGACTAATCTATTACAAAAAGATATTCCTTTTGTCTTTGATGATGATTGTGTTGAAAGAAGCATTGAGAATATTAAAAATTTTCCTATGCATCACCAAGATCTCAATCTATGGAGAGACTAGCAACGAGGGGAAGGAGAGTGCATCTACATACCCTTGTAGATCGCTAAGCGGAAGCGTTCAAGGTGAACGGGGTTGATGGAGTCGTACTCGTCGTGATCCAAATCACCGATGATCCTAGCGCCGAACGGACGGCACCTCCGCGTTCAACACACGTACGGAACGGAGACGTCTCCCATCCTTGATCCAGCAAGGAGGAGGGAGAGGTTGATGGAGATCCAGCAGCACGACGGCGTGGTGGAAGTAGCGGGATTCCAACAGGGCTTCGCTAAGCGCTGCGGGAGAGGATAGATGTGTCACGGGAGGGAGAGGGAGGCGCCAGGCCTTAGATTGGTTTGCTCCTCCTTTTTCCCCACTATATATAGGGCCAAGGGAGAGGGGGAGGCGCAGCCCTTGCCCCTTCCTCCAAGGAAGGGTGCGGCCAAGGGTGGGGAGGAGTCCATCCTCCCCAAGGCACCTCGGAGGTGCCTTCCCCTTTTAGGACTCTCCTCTTTTTCCCATCTCTTGGCGCATGGGCCTCTTGGGGCTGGTGCCCTTGGCCCATATAGGCCAAGGCACACCCCTACAGCCCATGTGGCCCCCGGGGCAGGTGGCCCCACCCGGTGGACCCCCGGGACCCTTCCGGTGGTCCCGGTACAATACCGATGACCCCGAAACTTGTCCCGATGGCCGAAATAGCACTTCCTATATATAATTCTTTACCTCCGGACCATTCCGGAACTCCTCGTGACGTCCGGGATCTCATCCGGGACTCCGAACAACTTTCGGGTTACCGCATACTAATATCTCTACTAACCCTAGCGTCACCGAACCTTAAGTGTGTAGACCCTACGGGTTCGGGAGACATGCAGACATGACCGAGACGTTCTCCGGTCAATAACCAACAGCGGGATCTGGATACCCATGTTGGCTCCCACATGTTCCACGATGATCTCATCGGATGAACCACGATGTCAAGGACTTAATCAATCCCGTATACAATTCCCTTTGTCTAGCG
>NC_053026.1:496585579-496597652 GCF_003073215.2 Triticum urartu | reverse complement strand
GATCTCGGTGGAGGTGGCGATGGGGGCTCGGTGGAGGTGGAGGAGTCGGGGGAGGCACTCCCAACGGCGACAGCGGCAGAGCAAGCCGGATGGGGCGGTGGCGCTGAGGGACGGCGGCGGACAGAGGCGGCAGGGGCGGGAGAAAGAGAGAGAATAGAGGATTGAGCGCGCGCGAGGGGGAAATTTTGCATAAGTCCCCGCGGGAAACATTTCCGAGAGCCACATTTCAGCGACACTCGGTAAAAGTCTTAACCTAGATCTTGGGGGATTTTTCAAGAGCCACACCGAGAGTGGTTACCGAGGTTCGATTATCAGCTCTCGGTAATGGCCACCTTTTCCGAGAGTAGCTCTCGGTAAAGAATCTAACCTAGATCTCTTTCCTTCTTGTGCATCCTCGATAATATGTATTATACTTTTTTTTTGTTTTTTCTTCCATGCTTGGCAAACAACCTTAGCACATCATAATTACCGTATTGTGTTGTCTTCTTCAGACGGGCCTCGCCTAGTTCTAGAGACCGGCACCCCTCGGGTTGCCCCGACGGTCTAGGGCATTGTTCCGCACCTAGAGGCCATAGGCCACGGGGAATAACTGCTTCTTCGTGTTAGTGCATGTCATCGCGAGATGACAGACCAAATCTAGGCTCGTTCTGTCACGGGATCACCGACCGAAGACTCTGTCTCGGGGACGAACGCAGCCGGTCCTCGACGTTCCCGCCCGTGTGTGTGGTTTGTGAGGCACGTGCCACGTCAAGGATGTGCGTTGCTTATTCAAATAGCACACCACCCCTGCATGAATATGCTGTTGGGGAACGTAGTAAATTCAAAAAAATTCCTGCACACACGCAAGATCATGGTGATGCATAGCAACGAGAGGGGAGAGCGTTGTCCATGTACCCTCATAGACCGAAAGCGCAAGAGTTAGCACAACACGGTTGATGTAGTCATACATCTTCATGAGCCGACCGATCAAGTACCGAACGTACGACACCTCCGAGTTTAGCACACGTTCAGCCCGTTGACGTCCCTCGAACTCCGATCCAGCCGAGTGTTGAGGGAGATTTTCGTCAGCATGACGGCATGGTGACGATGATGATGTTCTACTGATGAAGGGCTTCGCCTAAGCACCGCTACAGTATTATCGAGGTGGACTATGGTGGAGGGGGGCACCGCACACGGCTAAAAGATCAAACGATCAATTGTTGTGTCTATGGGATTCCCCCTGCCCTCGTATATAAAGGAGCAAGGGGAGGAGGCGGCCAGCCAGGGAGAGGCGTGCCAAGGGGGAGTCCTACTCCCACTAGGAGTAGGACTCCTCCTATTCCTAGTAGGACTAGAAGAGGGGAAAGGAAAGGGAGAGTAGGAGAAGGAAAGAGGGGGCTGCCCCCCCTTGCCCTAAACCAATTCGGTTTGGGCCTTGGGTGGGCATGCCCCACACTCCCCTTGCTGCCCTCTATTTCCACTAAGGCCCATGTAGGCCCATTAAGCCCCCGGGGGGGTTCCGGTAACCCCCGGTACTCCTGTAAAATCCCAATTTCAACCAGAACACTTCCGATATCCAAATATAGGCTTCCAATATATCAATCTTTATGTCTCTACCATTTCGAGACTCCTCATCATGTCCGTGATCACATCCGGGACTCCGAACTACCTTCGGTACATCAAAACTTATAAAATCATAACATAACCGTCATCGAAACTTTAAGCGTGCGGACCCTACGGGTTCGAGAACTATGTAGACATGAACGAGACACGTCTCCGGTCAATAACCAATAGTGGAACCTAGATGCTCATATTGGCTTCCACATATTCTACGTAGATCTTTATTGGTCAGACCGCATAACAACATACGTTGTTCCCTTTGTCATCGGTATGTTGCTTGCCCCAGATTCGATCGTCGGTATCTCAATACCAAGTTTCAATCTCGTTACCGGCAAGTCTCTTTACTCGTTCCGTAATACATCATTCCGCAGCGAACTCATTAGTTGCAATGCTTGCAAGGCTTAAGTGATGTGCATTACTTAGAGGGCCCAGAGATACCTCTCCGACAATCGTAGTGACAAATCCTAATCTCGAAATACGTCAACTCAACAAGTATGTTTGGAGACACCTGTAGAGAACCTTTATAATCACCCAGTTACGTTGTGACGTTTGGTAGCACACAAAGTGTTCCTCCGCTAAACGGGAGTTGCATAATCTCATAGTTATAGGAACATGTATAAGTCATGAAGAAAGCAATAGCAACATACTAAATGATCGTGTGCTAAGCTAACGGAATGGGTCAAGTCAATCACATCATTCTCCTAATGATGTGATCTCATTAATCAAATGACAACTCTTTGTCCATGGTTAGGAAATTTAACCATCCCTGATCAATGAGGAAGTCAAGTAGAGGCATACTAGTGACATACTGTTTGTCTATGTATTCACACATGTATTATGTTTCCGGTTAATAGAATTCTAGCATGAATAATAAACATTTATCATGATATAAGGAAATAAATAATAACTTTATTATTTCCTCTAGGGCATATTTCCTTCAGTCTCCCACTTGCACTAGAGTCAATAATCTAGATTACACAGTAATGATTCTAACACCCATGGAGTCTTGGTGCTGATCATGTTTTGCTCGTGGAAAAGGCTTAGTGAACGGGTCTGCAACATTTAGATCCGTATGTATCTTGCAAATTTCTATGTCTCCCACTTGGACTAAATCCCGGATGGAATTGAAGCGTCTCTTGATGTGCTTGGTTCTCTTGTGAAATCTGGATTCCTTCGCCAAGGCAATTGCACCAGTATTGTCACAAAATATTTTCATTGGACCCGATGCACTAGGTATGGCACCTAGATTGGATATGAACTCCTTCATCCAGACTCCTTCATTTGCTGCTTCCGAAGCAGCTATGTACTCCGCTTCACACGTAGATCCCGCCACAACGCTTTGTTTAGAACTGCACCAACTGACAGCTCCACCATTCAATGTAAACACGTATCCGGTTTGCGATTTAGAATCGTCTAGATCAGTGTCAAAGCTTGCATCAACGTAACCATTTACGATGAGTTCTTTGTCACCTCCATAAATGAGAAACATATCCTTAGTCCTTTTCAGGTATTTTAGGATGTTCTTGACCACTGTCCAGTGATCCACTCCTGGATTACTTTGGTACCTCCCTGCTAGACTTATAGCAAGGCATACATCAGGTCTTGTAGACAGCATTGCATACATGACAGAGCCTATGGCTGAAGCATAGGGAACATCTTTCATTTTCTCTCTATCTTCTGCAGTGGTCGGTCATTGAGTCTTACTCAACTTCACACCTTGTAACACAGGCAAGAACCCTTTCTTTGCTTGATCCATTTTGAGCTTCCTCAAAACTTTGTCAAGGTATGTGCTTTGTGAAAGTCCAATTGAGCTTTTTGATCTATCTCTATAGATCTTGATGCCCAATATATAAGCAGCTTCACCGAGGTCTTTCATTGAAAAACTCTTATTCAAGGATCCTTTTATGCTATCCAGAAATTCTATATCATTTCCAATCAACAATATGTCATCCACATATAATATTAGAAATGCTACAGAGCTCCCACTCACTCTCTTGTAAATACAGGCTTCTCCAAAAGTCTGTACAAAACCAAATGCTTTGATCACACTATCAAAGCATTTATTCCAACTCCTAGAGGCTTGCACCAGTCCATAAATGGATCGCTGGAGCTTGCACACTTTGTTAGCTCCCTTTGGATCGACAAAACCTTTCGGTTGCATCATATACAACTCTTCTTCCAGAAATCCATTCAGGAATGCAGTTTTGACATCCATTTGCCAAATTTCATAATCATAAAATGCGGCAATCGCTAACATGATTCGGACAGACTTAAGCATCGCTACGGGTGAGAAGGTCTCATCGTAGTCAATCCCTTGAACTTGTCGAAAACCTTTTGCAACAAGTCGAGCTTTATAGATAGTAACATTACCATCAGTGTCAGTCTTCTTCTTGAATATCCATTTATTCTCAATTGCTTGCCGATCACCAAAGTCCACACATTGTTCTCATACATGGATCCCATCTCAGGTTTCATGGCCTCAAGCCATTTTGCGGAATCTGGGCTCACCATCGCTTCTTCATAGTTCGTAGGTTCGTCATGGTATAGTAATATAACTTCCAGAACAGGACTACCGTACCACTCTGGTGCGGATCTTACTCTGGTTGACCTACGAGGTTCAGTAACAACTTGATCTAAAGTTTCATGATCATCATCATTAACTTACTCACTAATTGGTGTTGGTGTCGCAGAAACTGGTTTCTGTGATGAACTACTTTCCAATAAGGGAGCAGGTACAGTTACCTCATCAAGTTCTACTTTCCTCCCACTCACTTCTTTCGAGAGAAACTCCTTCTCTAGAAAAACTCCGAATTTAGAAACAAAAGTCTTGCCTTCGGATCTGTGATAGAAGGTGTACCCAATAGTATCCTTTGGGTATCTTATGAAGACACATTTCTCCGATTTGGGTTCGAGCTTATCAGGTTGAAGCTTTTTCACATAAGCATCGCATCCCCAAACTTTCAGAAATGACAACTTTGGTTTCTTACCAAACCACAGTTCATAAGGCGTCGTCTCAACGGATTTCGATGGTGCCCTATTTAATGTGAATGCGGCCGTTTCTAAAGCATAACCCCAAAACGATAGCGGTAAATCAGTAAGAGACATCATAGATCGCACCATCTCTACTGAAGTGCGATTACGATGTTCATACACACCATTACGCTGCGGTGTTCCAGGTGGCGTGAGTTGCGAAACTATTCCGCATTGTTTCAAATGAAGACCAAACTCATAACTCAAATATTCTTCTCCACGATCAGATCGTAGAAACTTTATTTTCTTGTTACAATAATTTTCAACTTCACTCTGAAATTCTTTGAACTTTTCAAATGTTTCAGACATATGTTTCATTATGTAGATATACCCATATCTGCTTAAATCATTTGTGAAGGTGAGAAAATAACAATATCCGCCACGATCATCAACATTCATCGGACCACATACATCTGTATGTATGATCTCCAACAAATCTGTTGCTCTCTTCATAGTACCGGAGAACGGCGGTTTAGTCATCTAGCCCATGAGGCACGGTTCGCAAGTACCAAGTTATTCATAATCAAGTGGTTCCAAAAGTCCATCAGTATGGAGTTTCTTCATGCGCTTTACACCGATATGACCTAAACGGCAGTGCCACAAATAAGTTGTACTATCATTATCAACTCTGCATCTTTTGGCTTCAATATTATGAATATGTGTATCACTACTATCGAGATTCAACAAAAATAGACCACTCTTCAAGGTTGCATGACCATAAAAGATATTACTCATATAAATAGAACAACCATTATTCTCTGATTTAAATGAATAACCATCTCGCATCAAACAAGATCCAGATATAATGTTCATGCTCAACGCTGGCACCAAATAACAATTATTTAGGTCTAATACTAATCCCGAAGGTAGATTTAGAGGTAGCGTGCCGAGCGCGATCACATCGACTTTGGAACCATTTCCCATGCGCATCGTCACCTCGTACTTAGCCAATCTTCGCTTAATCCGTAGCCCCTGTTTCGAGTTGCAAATATTAGCAACAGAACCAGTATCAAATACCCAAGTGCTACTGCGAGCATTAGTAAGGTACACATCAATAACATGTATACCACATATATCTTTGTTCACCTTGCCATCCTTCTTATCCGCCAAATACTTGGGGCAGTTCCGCTTCAAGTGACTAGTCTGCTTGCAGTAGAAGCACTCAGTCTCAGGCTTAGGTCCAGACTTGGGTTTCTTCTCCTGAGCAGCAACTTGCTTGCTGTTCTTTTTGAAGTTTCCCTTCTTCTTCCCTTTGCCTTTTTTCTTGAAACTGGTGGTCTTATTGACCATCAACACTTGATGCTCCTTCTTGATTTCTACCTCCGCAGCTTTTAACATTGCGAAGAGCTCGGGAATTGTCTTATCCATACCATGCATATTATAGTTCATCACGAAGCTCTTGTAGCTTGGTGGCAGTGATTGGATAATTCTATCAATGACACTATCATCCGGAAGATTAACTCCCAGTTGAGTCAAGTGATTGCAGTACCCAGATATCTTGAGTATATGCTCACTGACAGAACTATTCTCCTCCATCTTGCAGCTGTAGAATTTATTGGAGACTTCATATCTCTCAATCCGGGCATTTTCTTGAAATATTAACTTCAAGTCCTGGAACATCTCATATGCTCCATGACGTTCAAAACATCGTTGAAGTCCCGGTTCTAAGCCGTAAAGCATGGCACATTGAACTATTGAGTAGTCATCAGCTTTGCTCTGCAGACGTTCTTAACGTCGTCAGTTGCATCAGCAGCAGGCCTGGCACTCAGTGGTGCTTCCAGGACGTAATTCTTCTGAGCAGCAATGAGGATAATCCTCAAGTTACGGACCCAGTCCGTGTAATTGCTACCATCATCTTTCAACTTTGCTTTCTCAAGGAACACATTAAAATTCAACGGAACAACTGCACGGGCCATCTATCTACAATCAACATAGACAAGCAAGATACTATCAGGTACTAAGTTCATGATAAATTTAAGTTCAATTAATCATATTACGTATGAACTCCCACTTAGATAGAGATCCCTCTAATCCTCTGAGTGATTACGTGATCCATATCAACTAAACCATGTCTGATCATCACGTGAGATGGAGTAGTTTCAACGGTGAACATCACTATGTTGATCATATCTACTATATGATTCACACTCGACCTTTCGGTCTCCGTGTTCCGAGGTCGTATCTGTTATATGCTAGGATCATCAAGTTTAACCTGAGTATTCCGCGTGTGCAACTGTTTTGCACCCGTTGTATTTGAACATAGAGCCTATCACACCCGATCATCACGTGGTATCTCAGCACGAAGAACTTTCGCAACGATGCATACTCAGGGAGAACACTTTATACTTTGATAATTTAGTGAGGGATCATCTTATAATGCTACCATCAATCAAAGCTAGATAAGATGCATAAAAGATAAACATCACATGCAATCAATATAAGTGATATGATATGGCCATCATCATCTTGTGCTTGTGATCTCCATCTCCGAAGCACCATCGTGATCACCATCGTCACCGGCGCGACACCTTGATCTCCATCATAGCATCATTGTCGTCTCGCCAATCTTATGCTTCCACGACTATCGCTACCGCTTAGTGATAAAGTAAAGCATTACAGGGCGATTGCATTGCATACAATAAAGCGACAACCATATGGCTCCTGCCAGTTGCCGATAACTCGGTTACAAAACATGATCATCTCATACAATAAAATTTAGCATCATGTCTTGACCATATCACATCACAACATGCCCTGCAAAAACAAGTTAGACGTCCTCTACATTGTTGTTGCAAATTTTACGTGGCTGCTACGGGCTTAGCAAGAACCGTTCTTACCTACACATCAAAACCATAATGATAGTTTGTCAAGTTGGTGCTGTTTTAACCTTCGCAAGGACCGGGCATAGCCACACTCGGTTCAACTAAAGTTGGAGAAACTGACACCCGCCAGCCACCTGTGTGCAAAGCACGTCGGTAGAACTAGTCTCGCATAAGCGAACGCGTAATGTCGGTCCGGGCCGCTTCATCCAACAATACCGCCGAATCAAAGTATGACATGTTGGTAAGCAGTATGACTTATATCGCCCACAACTCACTTGTGTTCTACTCGTGCATATGACATCTACGCATAAACCTGGCTCGGATGCCACTATTGGGGAACGTAGTAATTTCAAAAAAATTCCTACGCACACGCAAGATCATGGTGATGCATAGCAACGAGAGGGGAGAGTGTTGTCCACATACCCTCGTAGACCGAAAGCGGAAGCGTTAGCACAACGCGGTTGATGTAGTCGTACGTCTTCATGATCCGACCGATCAAGTACCGAACGTACGACACCTCCGAGTTCAGCACACGTTCAGCCCGATGACGTCCCTCGAACTCCGATCCAGCCAAGTGTTGAGGGAGAGTTTCGTCAGCACGACGGCGTGGTGACGATGATGATGTTCTATCGACGCAGGACTTCGCCTAAGCACTGCTACAGTATTATCGAGGTGGACTATGGTGGAGGGGGGCACCGCACACTGCTAAAAATCAAACGATCAATTGTTGTGTCTATGGGGTGCCCCCTGCCCCCGTATATAAAGGAGCAAGGGGAGGAGGCGACCGGCCAGGGAGAGGCACACCAAGGGAGATTCCTACTCCTGCTAGGAGTAGGACTCCTCCTATTCCTAGTAGGAGTAGGAGAGGGGAAAGGAAAGGGAGAGTAGGAGAAGGAAAGAAGGGGCCGGCCCCCCTTTCCCTAAACCAATTCGGTTTGGGCCTTGGGGGGCGCGCCCCACACTCCCCTTGCTGCCCTTTATTTCCACTAAGGCCTATGTAGGCCCATTAAGCCCCCGAGGGGTTCCGGTAACCCCCGGTACTCCGGTAAAATCCCAATTTCACCCGGAACACTTCCAATATCCAAATATAGGCTTCCAATATATCAATCTTTATGTCTCGATCATTTCGAGACTCCTCGTCATGTCCGTGATCACATCTGGGACTCCGAACAATCTTCGGTACATCAAAACTTATAAACTCATAACATAACCATCATCGAAACTTTAAGCGTGCGGACCCTACGGGTTCGAGAACTATGTGGACATGACCGAGACACTTCTCCGGTCAATAACAAATAGAGGAACCTGGATGCTCATATTGGCTACCACATATTCTACAAAAATCGTTACCGGTCAGACCGCATAACAACATACGTTGTTCCCTTTGTCATCGGTATGTTACTTGCCCGAGATTCGATCGTCGGTATCTCAATACCTAGTTTCAATCTCGTTACCAGCAAGTCTCTTTACTCGTTCCATAATACATCATCCCGCAACTAACTCATTAGTTTCAATGCTTGCAAGGCTTAAGTGATGTGCATTACCGAGAGGGCCCAGAGATACCTCTCCGACAATCGGAGTGACAAATCCTAATCTCGAAATACGTCAACTCAACAAGTACATTTGCAGACACCTGTAGAGAACCTTTATAATCACCCAGTTACGTTGTGACGTTTGGTAGCACACAAAGTGTTCCTCTGTTAAACGGGAGTTGCATAATCTCATAGTTATAGGAACTTGTATAAGTTATAGGAATGGGTCAAGTCAATCACATCATTCTCCTAATGATGTGATCTCATTAATCAAATGACAACTCTTTGTCCATGGTTAGGAAATTTAACCATCCCTGATCAATGAGGAAGTCAAGTAGAGGCATACTAGAGACATACTGTTTGTCTATGTATTCACACATGTATTATGTTTCCGGTTAATACAATTCTAGCATGAATAATAAACATTTATCATGATATAATGAAATAAATAATAACTTTATTATTGCCTCTAGGGCATATTTCCTTCATAGGCATCCAGTGGCCCCAGCGGTCTAGGGCGTTGTTCGGCATCGAGACGGTGTAGTCCACGGTGAATAACTGCTTCTCTGTGTTAGTGCATGTCATCATGAGATGACAGACCAACTCTAAGCTAGTTCTGTCACGGGATCACCCACCGAAGACTCTGTCTCGGGGACGGACGCAGCCGGTCCTTGACGTTCCTGCCCGTCTGTATGGTTTGTGAGGCACGTGCCACGTCAAGGGCTTGCGTTGCTTATTCAAATAGCACACCACCCCTGCATGCATATGCATGGGCCACACGCATGTAGGGGTGCCCTCCCCCCCTCGGGAGATCTCTATATCGAGCACCCATCCGGTGGCCCCGGCGGTCTAGGGCGTTGTTCGACACCGAGAGGGTGTAGTCCACGGTGAATAACTGCTTCTCAATGTTAGTGCATGTCATCGCGAGATGACAGACCAAGTCTAGGCCTATTCTTTGAGATAGTCTATGGGTATCGAGAGGGGATGTGTCCGGTTTGTGAAGAAGTTCGGGTCCTGTTGCTCCGTTGGCCTCGGAACTTCTTGTGCTCTCAAAGGAGGCCATCGCATGTATATGCATGGGCTATCCGGTGCCCCCTACGGTCTAGGAAGTTGACTGGCACCGAGAGAGGGGGTAGGCCACTGTCAACAACTGCTTCTTCTCATGTATATTACTTTGCACTCTTTAAAGTTCTCTCTCAGTGATGGTCTAGAAAGTTGACCGACACCGAGAGAAGGGGTAGGCCACGGTCAACAATTGCATCTTCTCATGTTTATTACTTTACACACTTTAAAGTTATCTCTCTGTGTCGTTTTAGGAAGTTGGCCGGCACCGAGAGAGGGGGTAGGCCACCTTTCGGTTAGGCCGACAAAAACAAAAAGAGAAGGGAAAAAATTAGAGCAGTAGTTACCAAGGGCCGATTGTCGGCTCTCGGTAATGGCCACATTTTCCGAGAGACGCTCTCGGTAAAGAATCTAACCTAGATCTCTTTCCTTCTCATGCATTCTCAATAATATGTATTATACTTTTTTGTTTTTTTCTTCCATGCTTGGCAAACAACCTTAGCACATTATAATTACCGTCTTGTGTTTTCTTCTTCAGATGGGCCTCGCCCGGTTCAAGAGACCGGAACCCCTCCGGTGGCCCCAACGGTCTAGGGCATTGTTCGGTGCCTAGAGGGGGTAGGCCACGGGGAATAACTGCTTCCTCATGTTAGTGCATGTCATCGCGAGATGACAGACCAAGTCTAGGCCTGTTCTGTCATGGGATCACGCACCGAAGACTTTGTCTCGCGGATGGACGCAGCCGGTTCTCGACGTTCCTGCCCGTCTGCGTGGTTTGTGAGGCACGTGCCATGTGAAGGGCGTGCGTTGCTTATTCAAATAGCACACCACCTCTGCAAGCATATGCATGGGCCACACGCATGTAGGGGTGCCCTCCCCCCTCAGGCGGTCTATATATCGAGCACCCATCCGGTGGCCCCGGCGGTCTAGGGCGTTGTTCAACACCGAGAGGGTGTAGTCCACGGTGAATAACTGCTTCTCCGTTTAAGTGCATGTCATCACGAGATGACAGGCCAAGTCTAGGATTATTCTGTCATGGGATCACCCACCGAAGACTATGTCTCGGAGACGGATGCATCCAGTCCTCGACGTTCCCACCTGTGTGTGTGGCTTGTGAGGCACGTGCCACGTGAAGGACGTGTGTTCCTTATTCAAATAGCACACCACCCCATCATGCATATGCGTGGGCCACACGCATGTAGGGGTGCCCTCCCCCCTCGGGCGGTCTCTATATCGAGCACCCATCCAGTGGCCCCGGCGGTGTAGTCCACGGTGAATAACTGCTTCACTGTGTGAGTGCATGTCATCCTGAGATGATAGACCAAGTCTAGGACAGTTCTTCGAGATAGTCTATGGGTATCGAGAGGGAATGTGTCCGGTTTGTGCAGGAAGTGCGGGTCCTATTGCTCCGTTGGCCTCGAAACTTCTTGTGCTCTCAGAGGAGGCCATGGCATGTATATGCATGGGCTATCCGGTGGCCCCTGCGGTCTAGGAAGTTGACTGGCATCGAGAGAGGGGGTAGTCCACGGTCAACAACTGCTTCTTCTCATATATTTTTTACTTTACACTCCTTAAAGTTCTCTCTCGGTGCCGTTCTAGGAAGTTGGCCGGCACCGAGAGAGGGGGTAGGCCACGGTCAACAACTGCCTCTTCTCATGTTTTTTACTTTACACTCTTTAAAGTTCTCTCTCGGTGCCGGTCTAGAAAGTGGACCGGCACCGAGAGAGGGGGTAGGCCACAGTCAACAACTGCTTCTTCTCATGTTTTGTACTTTACACTCTTTAAAGTTCTCTCGGTGCCATTCTAGGAAGTTGGACGGCACCGAGAGGGGTAGGCCGCGGTCAACAACTGCCTCTTCTCATGTTTTTTTACTTTACAATCTGTAAAGTTCTCTCTCGGTGCTGATCTAGAATGTGGACCGACACCGACAGAGGGGGTAGGCCACGGTCAACAACTGCTTCTTCTCATGTTTTTTACTTTACACTCTTTAAAGTGGAGTTTTGAACAAATCTAACCCAAAAAGTATAT
>NC_053026.1:496574369-496584579 GCF_003073215.2 Triticum urartu | reverse complement strand
AGATACATGAGAACGAAGAGATTCCGAGATGATTAGAGAACACTTGAACGAAGCACCGGTAAAATTTGGAGAAAAAGAGCTGAAAGCTGAGAATGAACAAGTCTTCTGAAATGATGGGCTCCGGATAATCCAACTGAGAAGACTCTTGAATTACTTCGGATGGGTGAAAAGAATTCTCACAATCAAAACAATTATGAGAGGATGGTGTCAAGCTTGAACCACGAATCTTGAGGAGAGTGGAGCAAGATTGAGAGAAAAATCTTCTTCGATCTTCAAAATCTGAGAATTACGACGAGAAACACCACCATGAATTGTTGAGGCACACCGGAAGAATCAAAAGCGAAGAGATTTAGCCAACGATGAAAAGAATTGTGAAAGATCTAGGAGAAGACATTTGACTGATGATAAATCATTCTTACGTCAAACTTCGAAAAGAATTTGGGAGTAACTCCGGAAAAATAAGAAGAGTCAGGTAAGATCCTGGGAAAAAACCTGTGGGTTAGGGCCCACTCAAAAGATACGCTGTTGAAAAGATTACTCGAAAAGGAGAATGCACCAGTTGAATTAAATGACTTGAATAAGATAACAACCTCGAACTAGGTTGAACGGATCTTGAATGACAAGACGAGCCTTTTGAGAAAGCTTGAGCACGCCAGAACAAAAGAATAGTGAGAAGTGAATTATTATGAGGTGCACCGGTATGAGAAAGCATTGAAATGAGGAAAAGGGTAAGATCAACAAAGCTTGACTTGAAACCACCGGAGAAGATAAAAGAAACGAAGAATGATGAACTAGAAGTTCCGTTGGAATCTTCATGAGAATCAACGGATAAGAATATTGACAGGAAAGGATGGAGAGACTTCACAAGAATGAAAGATACTTGATTAAGACATCTAAGTCCTTAAAGAAAAAGGGTGGGTGGGTGGGAAAAAACAAACGCAACTTAGAGACGGATGAAACAAACACCGTTGAGAAGAAGTGATAATTGATCTTGCGAATGTTGAAGTGAACGGATCCACTTGAAGAGAGACACACCGGTTGAAAAGGATTAACATGACAATCTCGATTATCATGAAGGATTGGTATTCACATCAAAGTATGAGAACACCATTTGGGGAAGGTATGGAATCAACACTTGACTTCGAAGTAACTCGAATACCACAACGCAAAACAAAACAAAAGTTTGGCTTACAGAATAAGCCTTAACAAACATATGACTGAGATTTCGTCCGAAGTTTTCGTGGTGGGGCCTACACGGGCTCGATCGTACAGCACCATCATGTACAAGGCAGTGCACATGACATACGAAGCGTGCCCGAGTCGGCATAGCCAAAGACTCTTTAAGACACAACGAGACCACTGTAAACCAACCGTGAATAGGCGGACCACTAGACGTCGAACACCAATTTCATATCATACATCTGTCGGAAAGATATCCTAAGAGGTACTTGAATTCCCACTTATAAACTCCCGAAATTTTCCGGTTATGCAATCAGGTGTTGGGGATACAGGGGAAGTATAATATCTCACCCAAAACTAGCAAATCCTACATCCAGCTGTATCCATCCTTCAACACATAACCAAGAAACCTTCGGAAATCATCTACCTCAACCTTCGAAAAGCATCCGTTATACTAGTTATGGTAATACTCCCGAACTCCCGCCCCAGTATTGGGTGGCGTCGAGGTAATCTCACCAACGAACTGCATAAAAGAGATTTTCGATGTCGGCGTACTAAACTCAGGTATTCCAGAACTGCAACGATAAAATTATGACGACAACACCTCGGAGCTCAACTCCCCGGGACACTTCCACAAAACCCCTGACAGGAGGCACCAAGACAATGTTCTCATCACAAAACCATCGGAACGATTCCAAGATACCCACGTGATCCTAAAAAAAATTTTGTGAAATTTGAGAAGAGAAGAGTCAAAACTCTACGTCAGGATGCCTTACCAGAGCGATGAGGAGACTGGGAAGTAAAAAGAATTCCTAAACTCTCCGATATATAATTCCTAAATGACTCAAAACATTTTTTTCTAGACACAACTCGGCTGCTAAAACGATCAAGCAATGGGGCTCCTAAGGTCGGGGAAGGCTCTGATACCAACTTGTAACGCCCTCGATGCGGCTATATCTCCCACGTGTCGAAGCACAACTTAGAGGCATAACCGCATTGAAAGCAATGTCGCAAGTGAGGTAATCTTCACACAACCCAAGTAATACAATAGGGGAAAAAGATACATAGTTGGCTTACAATCGCCACTTCACACAATTACAAGAATAAAGCACTACAACATCCAAATACAATCAAGGTCCGACTACGGAACCAAAATAAAAGAAGAACCCCAAATGCGACATGGTCCCGATCGACCCCAACTGGGCTCCACTACTGATCAACTAGAACGAAACAACACAAAGGGCAAGGTCTTCAGCGAGCTCCTCCTGAGCTTGGTTGCCTCATCTGCACGGTCTCATCGACACCTGCAAGCTGGTTTTGGAAGTATCCGTGAGCCACGGGGACTCAGCAATCTCGCACCCTCGCGATCAAGACTATTTAAGCTTATGGGTAAGGTAAAGGCATGAGGTGGAGCTGCACCAAGCGACTAGCATATATGGTGGCTAACATACGCAAATGAGAGCGAGATGAAAAGGCAAAGAACGGTCGATAAAAGTATGATCAAGAAGTGATCCTAAAACAACCTACGTCAAGCATAACTCGAACAACCGTGTTCACTTCCCGGACTCCGCCGGAAAGAGACCATCACGGTTACACACACGGTTGATGCATTTTAAATAGTTAAGGTTCAAGTTATCTACAACCGGACATTAACAAATTCCCATCTGCCCATAACCGCGGGCACGGCTTTCGAAAGTTCAAATCCCTGCAGGGGTGTCCCAACTTAGCCCATGACAAGCTTTCACGGTCAACGAAGGAATAGACCTCCTCCCGAGACATTCCGATCAGACTCGGTATCCCGGTTCTTCAAGACATCCTCGACAATGGTAAACAAGTCCGGCAAGACCACCCGATGTGCCGACATCCCGATAGGAGCTGCACATATCTCGTTCTTAGGGCACACCGGATAAGCTAAGCGTACGGGAGCCAACGTAACCCAAGTTGCCAAGGGACGGCCCCGCACGGTGCTCTGGGTTGGACCAACGCTTAGACAAGCACTGGCCCGGGGGGGTTAAAATAAGATGACCCTCGGGATGCGCGACTCCCAAGGGAAAAAGACTAGGCGGCGAATGGTAAAACCAAGGTTGGGCCTTGCTGGAGGAGTTTTATTCAAAGCGAACTTTCAAGGGGTTCCCATTATAACCCAACCGCGTAAGGAACGCAAAATCCGGGAACATAACACCGATATGACGGAAACTAGGGCGGCAAGAGTGGAACAAAACACTAGGCATAAGGCCGAGCCTTCCACCCTTTACCAAGTATATAGATGCATTAATTAAATAAGATATAATGTGATATCCCAACAAGTAAACATGTTCCAACAAGGAACAACATCTCCGTGTTCCAACAAGGAACAAACTTCAATCTTCACCTGCAACTAACAACGCTATAAGAGGGGCTGAGCAAAGCGGTAACATAGCCAAACAACGGTTTGCTAGGACAAGGTGGGTTAGAGGATTGGTTCAACAATATGGGAGGCATGATAAGCAAATGGTAGGTATCGCAGCATAGGCATAGCAAAAGAGCGAGCAACTAAGCAAGCAAAGAAAGAAGTGATTTCGAGGGTATGGTCATCTTGCCTGAAATCCCGCAAGGAAGAAGAACGAGTCCATGAAGAAGACAAACGGACGTAGTCGAACGAATACTCACAACATCACGTTTATGGAACCAACCCGAAGAAGCAACACCGAAAAAGAAACACACAACATAGTAAACAACCAACACATGAACATGGTATGATATGCGGGATGCGGTATGCGATGCATATGCATGATTTGCAAAGGAATGAATGAACCTGGCCTCAAATTGGAAATCCAAGTGTGCCACTGGAAAGATGAGATGAAATCGCTTGAAAACGATATAAAGATCGCCGGAATCGGAGTTACGGTTTGGAAATGGCAAGCAATTCAAATATGGCACCGGTCTGCGATATGCAGCAAGTAGCCATCTAAATGCAATAAGATGGACATGCTACAGCACTCAAACATGGCAACAAAATACATGGATGGGATCCATTCATGATGCTTAACAAAAGATGAACACTGAGCTATGGCCAATTCATCCATTAACAGGTTCAAACAAGCATGGCAAAAGTGCAATTGGTAAACAGATCACAGACTTAGTGAAATTAACACAAGCCTGGAATTTCAGATCAGATAGCACTCTTTGGAGCAATAAAACTACATGCTACAGGACCTTAACATGGCAACGTAAAGCATGCCATGGAGCTACTCAAAGAGCTTAACAAAAGTCCCTTAGTGACCTTGAGCTCGATGCACTCACTACAGAGCAAGTCATGGCAAACTAAGCATACACCCATCAAGAATACACAAAATACAAGCTAGACATGGCAAGAACAATAACATAGCATGCACGGATCAACTACAACATCCTCGGCAAAATTGCTAACAAGTAGACAATCTGCCTAGATTCACGAAATAGCAAAAGTAGAGCTCGATTGACTCAAGCTAGGGTGCTCCATAATTGCAAACAGAGACATGGATGGATAGAGCACTACAAGATTAACAAATCTTCCTTACTGATCATCCTCCAAAGAGGCACGGATCACTAGGAAACAACATGAACATATGGCATAATGAGATAAACAGACCAAGGACTTAGTGGAAATGCTAAGTCCCTGAAATCAGCATTAACAAGTGCCTCGCTTGGCAAGCTTGTGCTAGTCACCACACACATCACAAAAATACATGGGTTGCACCTTTGGAAAGATGGCAAAACCCTTAACAAAACATATGTAGAGCTCATGGGCATATCATGAACACAATAATCATGGCAAAAATGACAAATATCTAAATGGAGCAGCAGATCTGACAATTATCTCAAGTAGCACTCTTCTAACAGCATTTCGGGCATTAAGATGAACTCAAATGAAAATGATGCAATGAGATGAAATGATGTGCTCTCTGAGGCGAACATTTTGATATGCTATATGCATGAATCGGAGCTACGGATGCAAAGTTACGACGTGAAGAACATGGGCATATGAAACATGGAAATCTCGGGGACTTAATGAAATTTTAACCTCTCCGGGAAAAGTCAACGGGCGGACGAGGAGATCCGGGACGGGGTGGTTCTGGATCGGGACGAAGCCGTTTTTATCGAAGGGCTGGTGGATCTGATCCCGATCTGCCAGATCCGGCTGGATCGAACTCCGGCGATGGCGGCGGCAGCCGGCGACCGGAGCGGCGCGGCGCGGCGACCATGGGCAGGAGGCGGGGTCGCGTAGGGCGAGGACGCGGGAGGCTCGCGCGGAGGAGGTCGCCGGTGGGCGAGGGCGGAGATGGGCGGCGCCGGCGGATGGAGGTGGTGGCGCGCGCTCGCCGGACTGCGGCGGCGGCGGCCCATGACGGCGGCGCGGCGAGCGGGGTACCGCGGTCGTGGAAGAAGAGGGAGCCGGGGCGCGCGGACGCGGCCCAGATCTGCGACGGGGAGGGCTGGACACGGGCCCGGCGGGCTTCGGCGGGAGGCGGCTGGCGGTGATGCCACGTGGCTGGATCCGGTTGGATGCGGCGGCGGGGAGGGCGACGTGGCACGCTCTCATTGGACGGGGCGATGTGGCCGGCGGCGGTGGACGCGTCCGCCGACGAGACGGACATGTCCGGCGGCGCTGAGGGAGGAGATTAGGGTTCATCTGCGCGAAAATTCCGGGAGGAACACATATTTATAGGTAGAGGGAGCTAGGAGAGTCCAAATGAGGTGCGGTTTTCGGCCACGCGATCGTGATCGAACGCTCTAGATGATGGAGAGGGTTTTGGTGGGTTTTGGCCAAATTGGAAGGGTGTTGGGCTGCAACACACACGAGGCCTTTTTGGTCCCTCGGTTAACCGTTGGAGCATCACACGAAGTCCAAATGGTACGAAACTTGACAGGCGGTCTACCGGTAGTAAACCAAGGCCGCTTGGCAAGTCTCGGTCCAATCCGAAAACGTTTAACCCCCACACATGAAAGAAAGGTAGAAAGGACCACCAGAGGAGAACGGAACGCCAGAATGCAAAACGGACAACGGGGAAAATGCTCGGATGCATGAGACGAACACGTATGAAAATGAAATGCACATGATGACATGATATGCAATGCATGACACGCAAGCAATGACAAGGAAACAACAGCGAATAACTAGACGACACCTGGCACATCGGTCTCGGGGCGTTACAACACTCCACCACTACGAGAGGATCTCGTCCCGAGATCTAGAATGGCACTGGAGGGGCAACGGAAGAGAAAGAGGAGAGGTAAAACTAAGTTACTCCTTTGCCAAACGAGTGAAACCAAAGAACCCTGAAAAAGATTAAGCCATATCCAGAAAAGAATACAGCGGAGATGACGAAGCTGAGAACACTCCGTTAAAAAAGAGGAACAAGGAAGAACAACTTCGAACAACACTCTGGTTGGAAAGATATGCAAGGCTTGATAAAATGAAATAACTTGAGCAGAGGACACAACACTCCGGTTAAATGGATAAGAACGAAAAAACATGCTCTTTGACAAACGAGATGATGGGTTGGAGAGAGCAACATCACAATGCCTCCGGAACGAAGGGAAACAAGATCTTGAGAGAGCACGGTTATAACAAATGTTAGAACAGAGTTGTTGGAAAACCAACAACGAAAAGAATAAGCTTGATATGGTCTTATAGAATACATCTCAAATTATGAGGTGACAACCTGCCTCTCACAGGAAAAGAATTGGATTGATATGAACGAGGAGACGAGAAACTTATCTCCCTGGGAGGATAAATGAAGAACTCGGTCCTTTATGAGCACCATAATTAGCACCAATCCTTAGGGAAGGCTTTAGGTGAAATAAAATCCAATGTAACTCCAATGAAGAGATTGATGGATTTAAAATACCTCATTCTTAACAATCTGTGAATCATGAAGCATGAACTCAGATTATCAAGAATGACGTAATACCACCTCCAATGGTAAGGGAGAAAGAATTGCACTCCGGATAGCAAGATGAAAGAATACTTGAGCTCCTCTAACAAGAATGTAGATGAACACTTCGAGAAGGAATTAAATCCTTAATGAACCATCATGTAGAACCTTCATGAAGAACTCCGGTAACCAAAGCATGATCAATCGAAATGAAAGATAAGTTGAAAATACAAGGTGAAACCTTGTAATGATTTAGATGGATCTCCGGGAAAAGAAAGATGAGCACTTGAAAACAAGAATTTAGTCATCGTGAACAAACTCGGGAGAAAAGATTAACATATGGATGAAACAAGAATAAGAATTACATTATGCTTATCCTTCACCAATTCAAATTGATGACAACCAATGGAATTGACATACAACTTATTCTCGTAGAAAAGTATTAAAATAGATATGGCGCAAACTAGAGAAGGTCTTCAACGAACCACCGGTAGAATTG
Source organism: Triticum urartu (assembly GCF_003073215.2). NCBI lineage: Eukaryota > Viridiplantae > Streptophyta > Magnoliopsida > Poales > Poaceae > Triticum > Triticum urartu. Next base: position 496,577,004 of record NC_053026.1, on the reverse strand, counting down.
AAACCACGAATGAATTGATACGGAAGAGAAATCTTGAATGAACCACCGTAAGAATTGGAAATGAACGAAGTAAAGATAAAGAAACACCGGGAAGAATTTATTAAATGAACGAAGAAGCTTGAGAGAATTTAGATACATGAGAACGAAGAGATTCCGAGATGATTAGAGAACACTTGAACGAAGCACCGGTAAAATTTGGAGAAAAAGAGCTGAAAGCTGAGAATGAACAAGTCTTCTGAAATGATGGGCTCCGGATAATCCAACTGAGAAGACTCTTGAATTACTTCGGATGGGTGAAAAGAATTCTCACAATCAAAACAATTATGAGAGGATGGTGTCAAGCTTGAACCACGAATATTGAGGAGAGTGGAGCAAGATTGAGAGAAAAATCTTCTTCGATCTTCAAAATCTGAGAATTACGACGAGAAACACCACCATGAATTGTTGAGGCACACCGGAAGAATCAAAAGCGAAGAGATTTAGCCAACGATGAAAAGAATTGTGAAAGATCTAGGAGAAGACATTTGACTGATGATAAATCATTCTTACGTCAAACTTCGAAAAGAATTTGGGAGTAACTCCGGAAAAATAAGAAGAGTCAGGTAAGATCCTGGGAAAAAACCTGTGGGTTAGGGCCCACTCAAAAGATACGCTGTTGAAAAGATTACTCGAAAAGGAGAATGCACCAGTTGAATTAAATGACTTGAATAAGATAACAACCTCGAACTAGGTTGAACGGATCTTGAATGACAAGACGAGCCTTTTGAGAAAGCTTGAGCACGCCAGAACAAAAGAATAGTGAGAAGTGAATTATTATGAGGTGCACCGGTATGAGAAAGCATTGAAATGAGGAAAAGGGTAAGATCAACAAAGCTTGACTTGAAACCACCGGAGAAGATAAAAGAAACGAAGAATGATGAACTAGAAGTTCCGTTGGAATCTTCATGAGAATCAACGGATAAGAATATTGACAGGAAAGGATGGAGAGACTTCACAAGAATGAAAGATACTTGATTAAGACATCTAAGTCCTTAAAGAAAAAGGGTGGGTGGGTGGGAAAAACAAAGTCAACTTGGAACGGATGAAGACAACACCGTTGAGAAGACTGAGATTGGATCTTGCGGATGTTGAAATGTTCGGATCCACTTGAAGAGAAACACATCGGTGAAAATGATTGACAAGACAATCTTGATGATCAAGAAGGATTGGTATCCACATCGGAGTATGAGAACACCATTTTGGGAAGGTATGGAATCAACACTTGACTTCGAAGCAACTTGAATACCACAACTCAAAAACAAAACAAAGGATTGGCTTGCAGAATAAGCCAGAACAAACATATGATAGAGATTTCGTTCGAAGTTTTCATGGTGGGGCCTACACGGGCTCGATCGTACAGTACCATCATGTACAAGGCAGTGCACATGACATACGAAGCGTCCCCGAGTCGGCATAGCCATGGACTCTTTAAGACACAACGAGACCACTGTAAAACCGACCGTGAATAGGCGGACCACTAGACGTCGAACCCCAATTTCATATCATACATCTGTCGAAAATATATCCTAAGAGCTACTTGAATTCCCACTTATGAAACTCCCGAACCTTTCCGGTTATGCAATCAGGTGTTGGGGATACAGGGGAAGCATAATATCTCACCCAAAAATAGCAAATCCTACATCCAGCTGTATCCATCCTTCAACACATAACCAAGAAAACTTCGGAAACCATCTACCTCAACCTGCGAAAAGCATCTGTTATACAAGTTATGGCAATACTCCCGAACTCCCGCCCCAGTATTGGGTGGCGTCGAGGTAATCTCACCAACGAACTGCATAAAAGAGATTTTCGATGTCGGCGTACTAAACTCAGGTATTCCAGAACTGCAACGATAAAATTATGACGACAACACCTCGGAGCTCAACTCCCCGGGACACTTCCACAAAACCCCTGACAGGAGGCACCAAGACAATGTTCTCATCACAAAACCATCGGAACGATTCCAAGATACCCGCGTGATCCTAAAAAATATTTTGTGAAATTTGAGAAGAGAAGAGTCAAAACTCTACGTCAGGATGCCTTACCAGAGCGATGAGGAGACTGGGAAGTAAAAAGAATTCCTAAACTCTCCGATATATAATTCCTAAATGACTCAAAACATTTTTTTCTAGACACAACTCGGCTGCTAAAACGATCAAGCAATGGGGCTCCTAAGGTCGGGGAAGGCTCTGATACCAACTTGTAACGCCCTCGATGCGGCTATATCTCCCACGTGTCGAAGCACAACTTAGAGGCATAACCGCATTGAAAGCAATGTCGCAAGTGAGGTAATCTTCACACAACCCAAGTAATACAATAGGGGAAAAAGATACATAGTTGGCTTACAATCGCCACTTCACACAATTACAAGAATAAAGCACTACAACATCCAAATACAATCAAGGTCCGACTACGGAACCAAAATAAAAGAAGAACCCCAAATGCGACATGGTCCCGATCGACCCCAACTGGGCTCCACTACTGATCAACTAGAACGAAACAACACAAAGGGCAAGGTCTTCAGCGAGCTCCTCCTGAGCTTGGTTGCCTCATCTGCACGGTCTCATCGACACCTGCAAGCTGGTTTTGGAAGTAT
>NC_053026.1:496560417-496573369 GCF_003073215.2 Triticum urartu | reverse complement strand
GAGAGAGATGCGTACGCGGTATTATGGCATCCCGGAAGCTGCGACACTACTTTCAAGAGTGTTCGATAACGGTAGCCTCGGAAGTACCACTTAACGATATTATAAACAACCGCGACGCGACGGGCCGGATTGCCAAATGGGCCATTGAGCTCCTCCCGTTCGACATAACTTACAAGCCACGGCGAGCTATTAAATCGCAAGTTTTGGCTGACTTCGTCGCTGAATGGACGGAAGCCGAACTCCCTAAAGAGTACGGCACATATTCAAACTGGATCATGCACTTCGACGGCTCCAAAATGTTGGCTGGTCTGGGGGCTGGCGTCGTTTTGACATCCCCAACAGGAGACACCATTCAATACGTACTACAGATAATGTATACAGACTCCAACAACGCAGCCGAATATGAGGCCCTTCTACATGGTCTCCGGATGGCAGTATCCATGGGCATTCAACGCCTAGAGGTGCACGGGGATTCAAACCTCGCGATATCCCAAATAAATGGAGACTTTGATGCCAAGGATCAAAAAATGGCCGCTTATCGCAATGCCGTCCTAAAAATGTCAGCTCGGTTCGAGGGGCTCGAATTTCACCATGTGGCTCGGGAAAACAATCAGGCGGCGGATATCCTCGCCCGCATCGGCGCAAAACGCGACGCGGTCCCTCCCAACATTTTTCTGGAAATTTTCAAGCCATCCGTAGCATGGGAAGGGGACACCGGTAACAACAGTCCGGACCCGGCCAAAATACCCGATACCGAACTCTCTGACACAATCGGAGGCTCCGCCACCGAAATAACACAATCAGCCCACGAAATAATGGCCATTATTGCCCCGTGGACAGAACCATTCCTGGCCTACTTAACTAGACAGGAACTCCCGGAGGACCAAAATGAGGCACGCTGCATAGTGCGGCGATCAAAGGCCTACAGGGTCCACGAGGGAGAATTGTACAAAAAAAGCGCTACCGGAGTCCTTCAACGGTGCATCTCCGAAGAGGAAGGACGGAACCTTTTGGCAGAAATTCATGCCGGACTCGGCGGTCATCACGCCGCAGCCCGGGCTCTTGTGAGCAAGGCCTTCCGTACAGGATTCTATTGGCCAACGGCCCGGGCAGACGCACAGGACTTAGTCCAGCGTTGCGCCGGTTGCCAGCTCTTTGCAAATCAAAGCCATATGCCACCCACCGCCCTCCGAACAATCCCCATTACATGGCCCTTTGCGGTCTGGGGGCTTGACATGGTTGGACCCCTTAAAGGTGGAACCCACAAGAAAAAAATACTTATTGGTCATGGTGGATAAATTCACCAAATGGATAGAGGCCAAACCGGTTAAAACAGCCGAATCCGGACCGGTGATAGATTTCATATCCGGGGTTGTACATCGCTACGGCGTCCCCCACAGCATCATCACTGATAACGGCAACTTCACGGCCGACGAGGTAAAACTCTGGTGCAGCAAAATGGGCATCAAGCTCGATTATGCTTCAGTCTACCCCCACAAACCAACGGTCAAGTCGAACGAGCAAATGGTCTTATAATGAGCGGCATTAAACCCACTAGTGCGCTCCTTAACAGAGTCTGACACGCACTGGGTAGAGGAGCTCGACTCCGTACTCTGGGGGCTGCGGACCACGCCGAATCGTAGTACCGGATACACACCATTTTTTATGGTGTACGGCGCAGAGGCAGTCCTGCCCTGTGACATAATTCATGACTCACCTCGAGTGCGCATGTACGAAGAAAGAGAAGCCGAGCTCGATCGGCAGGACAGTCTGGACACCTTGGAGGAAGAGCGCGACGTAGCCAAAGCCCGTTCCGCATTTTACCAGCAACAGGCTCGCAGATACCAAAGCAGAGAAGTACGAGCCAAAACTTATAACGTTGGCGAACTAGTTCTCCGGCTGCCGGATAAGAAAAAGAACAAGCTAGAGCCCAAATGGGAAGGTCCCTTCATCATCGACCAAGTTCTGACCGGCGGAGCGTACCGACTGCGGGATGCATCGACTAGTCGACTCGAGCCGAACCCATGGAACGCAGCCAGGCTCCGAAGATTCTACGCCTAGCACCGGACTTTATGTTAGTCCCCTCCTTTGTCCATTTTCTGCATATGCGTCTGTCTTGTTTCCCTTTCTTTCTTTTATTCCTCTAGGCCTTCAAGGGTCACCTTGTGCCTCACTTGTACATTACAGAGGTGCTAGCCGCACTATCTACACCTGGGGGCTTCTTTCACAGAAGCTTAAATTATTTACCTGGGCATCACGCCCAACACATGCGTTATACTTCGCATGTACCTTTTTTCACCATTATATGCATCGATATGACTTAAGTTTTGGCCAAGCTGGGTTGCCTGGCTCTTGTATTTATGCCCTACGTTCCCGTTAATTCGGCTAGGGCATAAGGGGAGCACCTCTGCGATTGTTACCGCCGGGTCAGCCGGACGTGTACCTCAGACTGGGTGAAGCCGAAAGCTAGCGTTCTTAAGAGAATATTCGGTCGGTGAACAAAAGATGACTTTTATTTATTACCATATCTGCCCCCAGACGTTTTTACTGCGCTTCTTGTCGCAGTCCGGACATGCACTTTAGGGCATGCCTACCCAGGGAAAGGAACCCTTAACGGAACTATTCTCTCTGGAAGATGTTTCTTACTACCCATGTAATATAACATAACTAGTTGGGCACTTGTCTGATAAAGCACTAATGACCCCTACGCCTGGTCTCCACGCATGCCCCGGTTCTTATATAACCGAGAGGGTATTCGGATACACTCCGGACTGTCGGGTCCCGAGGTTGAAGCGAAAAGGTCCGCCACGACAAACGATCTACAATCCGGCTAGAAGCATCATATATGTCACTTTACAATTACATAGTCAATTTGACTGGTTGAATTCCTCTTCAATGCCTCCAATAGGCTGTCTAGTCTACAGTCCTGTTGGGAATACTTTGCGGCCAATTCTACTTGGCCGTACACTAAATTCACAGGGATCTCCTTGCCATCAGGCCCCACAGGTCCGACTTCGGCCATGTGGTTCGGGTCAGCCTTCGTGTACCGTGTCTTCACCATTGCCCAAGCTTCCCTGGCGCCCTGACGGCAGGCCGATATCTTCCATAATCGGAAACCGCCGCCGTGCTCCCTTCAGCTTTTCTGCAAGCTCTCCAAGGCCTTCGGGTATGGAGACGGACGGCCACAAGGCCTGGGCAACGCCTTGCATCACCTGCCGAACTCGTTCGTGCAACTGTGCGAGCTCGGGAAGAAGATCACCCGTTGAACTAGGCATCTCCTCGGCAGGACGACCTGTTAGCATACCTACAGACATAACTCTGTCAGCCAGCTTCCTCGCCGAACTCTTTTTCAAAGTTCGTTCAAGCACTTACTAAATATGCCGCGTCGAAGCCGCCGATTCTCCTTAACAGAATCCGACAGTTGGGCACGAACATCTTTTAGTTCCACGCCCAGCTTGGTGTTGGCATCTTGGAGATCATTCTTCTCCTGCCTCACCCTCGTTAGCACGCTCTCACCAGCCTTTAGCTGGCGTATGAGCTGCTGCTTATCCGGATTCACTCCAGCGTCATCTGCAATTTTATCGTCAGATTTGCATATAAAGCCGCAATCTAATATGATACTTATCATTTGATGGATATGTTACCAGCGGGGGTCTCTTTGGGCTCCCCTATGGCGGACAATGCGGCCTGAAGTTGGGCTTTGCACTCTTCCAGCTCCTGGGACAGTTGAGTATTCTTTTCTGTAAGAACCTACATAACAAATGATCCTTAAATCAGTTATCCTAACTGTTGCAAGTCTCAGGGGCTACTGATATATATAATCATCAAATTTTCTCACCCGTATGTCTTTCACATACTGCTCCGTGGCTTTGGCTAGACCATTTTGAGCGGCACGGAGGTGCGCGTCTCCCGAGTTGAAGGCATCCAATGCCTCTTGGGAGAAACAAGCGTCACGAAGAACAGTCCGGCGACGCCTATGGTTCATGGCACTTTCCACCTCGGAATGGGTGGCGGACAGTCTATCCGTATCCTCTGTCGGAGGAGCACCCGGTGCACGCCTTGTACTCGTTCCCACCCTGAGTCCGGCCTTGGAGCCTGGCTTGTGGAGGCGCGGTTGGTAGCCTCTCCGGGTATAGTCCGGCGAGCGCTCTTTTTCCTGAAAAGAAGGCATGGGCGTTAATATGCCTCTGTAAATAATGTCTTGCAATAAAGACGGCACGCCATACCGCTGCGCCGGTGCCTCAATCCGGACTGCGGATCTTTTCAGCCTGCCTGGCCTAGCGGCCCCTTGTTGGCTAGTTGCCACGGGCTCGGCCTTCTGCCCCGAGGACCTCCCCTGCAAAACACGGCTGTTATACGGCAATAAAAAAAGAGCACAAGGACGGATCCCTTTTTAAGTGTGGGACTTCGGTCTCAGTCACCTGTGAGGCTGGAACTAGCCCAGGGTAATCGGCCGTAATGGCCACCAAGGTATTGTCATTACTCCCTTGGTAAAATACCCCGTCGATCAGCTCCACGGATATGTCCGGATCCTCCTGGGAGGCCGGGTCAAGGGACCGTCCAGGGTCCTCGGGCTGTGGAGGAGGGCTGTTTATCTCCTTTACTGCCTGGCGCAGCTCCTGCGATGAAATCGCTAGAATGAATACTTAAACTACGGGAATACGAAACGGATGGGCGAGAAAAAATCTCCGCTTACCCAGCTCGGAGGATTGTACATGGAGAATCCGCCCTGCGGGTTGACACGGAGGAATTCCTCCTCTTCTCCCTTGTACAAAGTGGACAAGATCTTTATTAGATCAGCAGCCGATCCCGGCCCTTTGCGGCCGTGGCGGGTGGCGTCATCCTCCCCGTTGAAGTCCCACATGGGGTGGCCTCTATACTGGAGCGGCTGCACCCCCCGCATAATGCATATAGCCATGACCTCGATCATGGTCAATCCGGATCGAGCTAAAGAGCTTATCCGGCTCATCAGATAAAGAATGTCCCGGTCGTCTTCCTCCAGGGGGCTCCGTGGACGCCAGCTCTGGCGCTTCTTCAAAGGGCGTTGTCAAACTCAGGAAGGCCGATCCGAATAGGGTCCGGAAGGGGGACATCTTCTATATAAAACCATTCTGAAGGCCAGTCTTCGGACGTCTCTCTTCGGGGTCCCGGATAGGTATCCGGTCCCAGCGATACGCCACACTTCGGCTCCGCCCACTTGATATATTGATCCCTTCTTAGAACGGGGCACAAGGCAGAACAACTTCTTCCACAGAGCGAAATGAGCCTCACAGCCCAAAAATAACTCGCAAAGGGCTACGAATCCCGCGATATGCAGCAGGGAGGCAGGCGTAAGGTTGTGCAGCTGGAGGCCATAGAACTCCAGAAGCCCTCCGGAGAAACGGATGGATTGGGAATCCGAGCCCTCTTACCAGATAAGGGACAAGGCATACCCGCTCTCCCTTGGAGGGATTGGGACGGCTCTCCGCTTGCTCTCCGCCATTATAAGTGGCAAGCCCGGCTCGAACCGGGACCAGGTACGCTGGGGGAAGAAATCCCTTGGACTGAAGCATCACCAATTTGCTGTGCGGGATGGAACATCTCTCCCAATCTCCAGGCTTGGAACTAGGGGTGCGAGAGGAGGAGCTGCGTCGACCGGCCATGGTGGAATGGATCTCTGTCGGGCACGCTCTGATGAAGACTCGGCAAGGGAGGATGATGTGATTTGGATCTGAATCCTCGTCTTTTTAAATAGGCGGCTCATTTACATAGCTAGGGGGTAAATGTGAAAACACCCTGGCTCTTCACATTCGCTCGACACGTGGAAAGTGGCCATTATTGGGCGTAGAAGCCAAGAAGTACGAACCATCACAAGGAACCGGACATTATTTCGACAGGTACAGAATTTGAAGAGGAACCCGCCTTGCAATGCCGAAGATAATACTGCGCGCCAGACTCGTCGTCATTGAAGCCTGGTTCGGGGGCTACTGAGGGAGTCCTGGATTAGGGGGTCTCGGACAGCCGGACTATCTCCATTGGCCGGACTGTTAGACTATGAAGATACAAGATTGAAGACTTCGTCTCGTGTCCGGATGGGACTCTACTTGGCGTGGAAGGCAAGCTAGGCAATACGTATATGGATATCTCCTCCTTTGTAACCGACCTTGTGTAACCCTAACCCTCTCCGGTGTCTATATAAACCGAAGGGTTTTAGTCCGTAGGACAACAATCACAACATACAATCATACCATAGGCTAGCTTCTAGGGTTTAGCCTCTCTGATCTCGTGGTAGATCTACTCTTGTAACACCCATATCATCAATATTAATCAAGCAGGACGTAGGGTTTTACCTCCATCAAGAGGGCCCGAACCTGGGTAAAACTTCATGTCCCTTGCCTCCTGTTACCATCCGGCCTAGACGCACAGTTCGGGACCCCCTACCCGAGATCCGCCGGTTTTGACACCGATAGATCTCCACAAGAGAGGGGGAGAACATTGTATTGAGATCCAAAAAGAGAGAAGAAGCCATCTAGCTAACTAACTATGGACCCGATAGGTCTGAGGTAAACTACTCACACTTCATCGGAGGGCTATGTGTTGATGTAGAAGCCCTCCGTGATCGATGCCCCCTCCGGCGGAGCTCCGAAACAGGCCCCAAGATGGGATCTCGTGGATACAGAAAGTTGCGGCGGTGGAATTAGGTTTTTGGCTCCGTATCTGATCGTTTGGGGGTACGTAGGTATATATAGGAGGAAGGAGTACGTCGGTGGAGCAACAGGGGGCCCACGAGGGTGGAGGGCGCGCCTAGGGTAGGCAGGCGCGCCCCCTACCTCGTGGCCTCCTCTTTTCTTTCTTGATAGTGGTCCAAGTCTCCTGGGTCTTATTCGTTGAGAAAATCACGTTCCCGAAGGTTTCATTCCGTTTGGACTCCGTTTGATATTCCTTTTCTTCGAAACCCTAAAACAGGCAAAAAACAACAATTCTGGGCTGGGCCTCCGGTTAATAGGTTAGTCCCAAAAATAATATAAAAGTGGATAATAAAGCCCAATAATGTCCAAAACAGTAGATAATATAGCATGGAGCAATCAAAAATTATAGATACGTTGGAGACGTATCAAGCATCCCCAAGCTTAATTCCTGCTCGTCCTCGAGTAGGTAAATGATAAAAACAGAATTTTTGATGCGGAGTGCTACTTGGCATAATTTTAATGTAATTCTTCTTAATTGTGGTATGAATATTCAGATCTGAAAGATTCAAGACAAAAGTTCATATTGACATAAAAATAATAATACTTCAAGCATACTAACAAAGCAATTATGTCTTCTCAAAATAACATGGCTAAAGAAAGTTATCCCTACAAAATCATATAGTCTGGCTATGCTCTATCTTCACCACACAAAATATTTAAATCATGCACAACCCCGATGACAAGCCAAGCAATTGTTTCATACTTTTGACATTCTCAAAACTTTTTCAATCTTCACGCAATACATGAGCGTGAGCCATGGATATAGCACTATAGGTGGAATAGAATGGTGGTTGTGGAGAAGACAAAAAGGAGAAGATAGTCTCACATCAACTAGGCGTATCAATGGGCTATGGAGATGCCCATCAATAGATATCAATGTGAGTGAGTAGGGATTGCCATGCAACAGATGCACTAGAGCTATAAGTATATGAAAGCTCAACAAAAGAAACTAAGTGGGTGTGCATCCAACTTGCTTGCTCATGAAGACCTAGGGCATTTTGAGGAAGCCCATCATTGGAATATACAAGCCAAGTTCTATAATGAAAAATTCCCACTAGTATATGAAAGTGATAACATGAGAGACTCTCTACTATGAATGATCATGGTGCTACTTTGAAGCACAAGTGTGGTAAAAGGATAGTAACATTGTCCCTTCTCTCTTTTTCTCTCATTTTTTTATTTGGGCCTTTTCTCTTTTTTTGGCCTCTTTTCTTTCTCTTTTTTTTATTTTTCGTCCGGAGTCTCATCCCGACTTGTGGGGGAATCATAGTCTCCATCATCCTTTCCTCACTGGGACAATGCTCTAATAATGATGATCATCACACTTTTATTTTTCTTACAACTCAATACTTAGAACAAAATATGACTCTATATGAATGCCTCGGCGGTGTACCGGGATATGCAATGAATCAAGAGTGACATGTATGAAAGAATTATGAACGGTGGCTTTGCCACAAATACTATGTCAACTACATGATCATGCTAAGCAATATGACAATGATGGAGTGTGTCATAATAAACGGAACGGTGGAAAGTTGCATGGCAATATATCTCAGAATGGCTATGGAAATGCCATAATAGGTAGGTATGGTGGCTATTTTGAGGAAGGTATATGGTGGGTGTATGATACCGGCGAAAGGTGCGCGGTATTAGAGAGGCTAGCAAAGGTGGAAGGGTGAGAGTGCGTATAATCCATGGACTCAACATTAGTCATAAAGAACTCATATACTTATTGCAAAAATCTACAAGTTATCAAAGCAAAGTATTACGCGCATGCTCCTAGGGGGATAGATTGGTAGGAAAAGACCATCGCTCGTCCCCGACCGCCACTCATAAGGAAGACATCAATAAATAAATCATGCTCCGACTTCATCACATAACGGTTCACCATACGTGCATGCTACGGGAATCACAAACTTCAACACAAGTATTTCTCAAATTCACAACTACTCAACTAGCATGACTCTAATATCACCATCTCCATATCTCAAAACAATTATCAAGTATCAAACTTCTCATAGTATTCAACACACTCATAAGAGAATTTATTATTAATCTTGTATACAAGCATATTAGGATTTTTAAGCAAATTACCATGCTATTAAGACTCTCAAAATAATCTAAGTGAAGCATGAGAGATCAATAGTTTCTATAAAACAAATCCACCACCGTGCTCTAAAAGATATAAGTGAAGTACTAGAGCAAAACTATATAACTCAAAAGATATAAGCGAAGCACATAGAGTATTCTAACAAATTCCAAATCATGTATGGCTCTCTCAAAAGGTGTGTACAGCAAGGATGATTGTGGTAAACTAAAGCAAAGACTCAAATCATACAAGACGCTCCAAGCAAAACACATATCATGTGGCGAATAAAAATATAGCTCCAAGTAAAGTTACCGATAGAAGTAGACGAAAGAGGGGATGCCTTCCGGGGCATCCCCAAGCTTTGGCTTTTAGGTGTCCTTAGATTATCTTGGGGGTGCCATGGGAATCCCCAAGCTTAGGCTCTTGCCACTCCTTGTTCCATAATCCATCAAATCTTTACCCAAAACTTGAAAACTTCACAACACAAAACTTAAAGTAGAAAATCTCGTGAGCTCCGTTAGCGAAAGAAAAATAAAGACCACTTCAAGGTACTGTAATGAACTCATTCTTTATTTATATTGGTGTTATACCTACTGTATTCCAACTTCTCTATGGTTTATAAACTATTTTACTAGCCATAGATTCATCAAAATAAGCAAACAACACACGAAAAACAGAATCTGTCAAAAACAGAACAGTCTGTAGTAATCTGTAGCTAGCGCAAGATCTGGAACCCCAAAAATTCTTAAATAAATTTCTGGACGTGAGGAATTTATCTATTAATCATCTTCAAAAAGAATTAACTAAATAGCACTTCAAATAAAAATGACAGCAGTTCTCGTGAGCGCTAAAGTTTCTGTTTTTTACAGCAAGTTCAACAAGACTTTCCCCAAGTCTTCCCAACGGTTCTACTTGGCACAAACACTAATTAAACACAAAAAACACAACCAAAACATAGGCTAGATAAATTATTTATTACTAAACAGGAGAAAAAAGCAAGGAATAAAAATAAAATTGGGTTGCCTCCCAACAAGCGCTATCGTTTAACGCCCCTAGCTAGGCATAACAAGCAAGAATAGATCTAGGTATTGCCATCTTTGGTAGGCAATTCTTCAATGAGGCATCTACCATCTTTAGGAATTTCTATTTTTATTAATTATCAAACTTTTAGGCACAAGATCAAAAAATTCATTTGTAACAAATGGTTCCTTAATGATAGCAAAAAGATTGGGATGAATACTTATAGATTTGAGATCCGCATTTTTCCTTTAGATGATTCACCCTTATTTTTAGGAACATACATAAGCTTGGAAACTTTAGTGGAGGAACTTGGAGTATTCTTTACGGAAGAAAAAGCGGTTCCCAAATTGGTAATAATATTCTCAAGTTTATCGATCCTAACAGAATCGTGATTTATTTTCTCATTAACTATGGGTTCCTTTTCTTTAATATCTTTCAAAGTAACTCCTACTTTAGATCCATATTGAGAGATTCGGCTGTGGATCTTTTTATCCAAATTTTCAATTAACTCTACGGTAGCAACCTTATTTTCAATAATTTCAAGCCTTTGCATTACATGCTCCAAAGTTAATATAGTTCCATTAACCAAAAGAGCAGGGGGGAGCCAAATAAATCTAACATAGCATTATAAGAATCAAAAGTATGGCTATCCAAAAAATTCCCTCTGGTAATAGTATCAAGAACATAACGGTGCCAAGGAGTAATTCCTACATAAAAATTGCGAAGGAGAATGGTAGTAGATTCCTTCCTAGCAGATTTATTTTGAGCATTGCAAATTCTATACCAAGCATCTTTTAGATTTTCACCCTCCCTTTGCTTAATTTAGAATTTCATTCTCGGGAGACAACGGAGAAGATAAGGGACTATCCATAATGACAAGCAAGCAAAATAACACACAAGCAAACAAAAAGCAAGCGGACAAAAAGGGGCAAATAGAGAAAGAGAGGGAGGATAGAGAGAGAGGGCGAATAAAACGGTAAGGGTGAAGTGGGGGAGAGGAAAACGAGAGGCAAATGGCAAATAATGTAATGCGGGAGATAAGGGTATGTGATGAGTACTTGGTATGTTGACTTTTGCGTAGACCTCCCCGGCAACGGCGCTAGAAATCCTTCTTGCTACCTCTTTTAGCACTGTGTTGGTTTTCCCCGAAGAGGAAGGGATGATGCAGCAAAGTAGTGTAAGTATTTCCCTCAGTTTTTGAGAACCAAGGTATCAATCCAGTAGGAGGCTACGCGCGGTCCCTCGCACCTGCACAAAACAAATAAATCCTCGCAACCAACGCAAATAGGGGTTGTCAATCCCTATAGGGCCACTTACGAGAGTGAGATCTGATAGATATGATAAGATAATATTTTTGGTATTTTTATGATAAAGATGCAAAGTAAAATAAAGGCAAAGTAAATAAGCAAGTAAATAACTAAGTAGTAGGAGATTGATATGATAAAGATAGACCCGGGGGCCATAGGTTTCACTAGTGGCTTCTCTCGAGAGCATAAGTATTCTACGGTGGGTGAACAAATTACTGTTGAGCAATTGATAGAATTGAGCATAGTTATGAGAATATCTAGGTATGATCATGTATATAGGCATCACGTCCGAGACAAGTAGACACTCCTGCCTGCATCTACTACTATTACTCCACTCATCGACCGCTATCCAGCATGCATCTAGAGTATTAAGTTCATGAAAACAGAGTAACGCCTTAAGCAAGATGACATGATGTAGAGGGATAAACTCATGCAATATGATGAAAACCCCATCTTGTTATCCTCGATGGCAACAATACAATACGTGCCTTGCTGCCCCTACTGTCACTGGGAAAGGACACCGCAAGATTGAACCCAAAGCTAAGCACTTCTCCCATTGCAAGAAAGATCAATCTAGTAGGCCAAACCAAACTGATAATTCAAGAGACTTGCAAAGATAACCAATCATACATAAAAGAATTCAGAGAAGATTCAAATATTGTTCATAGATAAACTTGATCATAAACCCACAATTCATCGGTCTCAACAAACACACCGCAAAAAGAAGATTACATCGAATAGATCTCCACAAGAGAGGGGAGAACATTGTATTGAGATCCAAAAAGAGAGAAGAAGCCATCTAGCTAATAACTATGGACCCGAAGGTCTGAGGTAAACTACTCACACTTCATCGGAGAGGCTATGGTGTTGATGTAGAAGCCCTCCGTGATGGATACCCCCTCCGGCGGAGCTCCGGAACAGGCCCCAAGATGGGATCTCGTGGATACAGAAAGTTGCGGCGGTGGAATTAGGGTTTTGGCTCCGTATCTGATCGTTTTGGGGTACGTAGGTATATATAGGAGGAAGGAGTACGTCGGTGGAGCAACAGGGGGCCCACGAGGGTGGAGGGCGCGCCTGGGGGTAGGCGCGCCCCCTACCTCGTGGCCTCCTCCTTTGTTCTTGACGTAGGGTCCAAGTCTCCTGGATCATGTTCGGTGAGAAAATCACGTTCCCGAAGGTTTCATTCCGTTTGGACTCCGTTTGATATTCCTTTTCTTCGAAACCCTAAAATAGGCAAAAAACAGCAATTCTGGTGCCTCCGGTTAATAGGTTAGTCCCAAAAATAATATAAAAGTGGATAATAAAGCCCAATAATGTCCAAAACAGTAGATAATATAGCATGGAGCAATCAAAAATTATAGATACGTTGGAGACGTATCAAGCATCCCCAAGCTTAATTCCTGCTCGTCCTCGAGTAGGTAAATGATAAAAACAGAATTTTTGATGCGGAGTGCTACTTGGCATAATTTTAATGTAATTCTTCTTAATTGTGGTATGAATATTAGATCCGAAAGATTCAAGATAAAAGTTCATATTGACATAAAAATAATAATACTTCAAGCATACTAACTAAGCAATTATGTCCTCTCAAAATAACATGGCCAAAGAAAGTTCATCCCTACAAAATCATATAGTTTAGTCATGCTCCATTTTCGTCACACAAGAATGCTCTCATCATGCACAACCCCGATGACAAGCCAAGCAATTGTTTCATACTTTAGTAATTCAAACCTATAAACTTTCGGGCAATATATGAGCATGAGCCATTGATATAGCACTATGGGTGGAATAGAATATGATGATGGGGG
>NC_053026.1:496515907-496559417 GCF_003073215.2 Triticum urartu | reverse complement strand
TGAATAAGTATCTTTTCACCTCCAAGGGGAATTGAGTAGGTCGACATAAACATCATGTTGTGACCAAGCGCAAGTCTGACCCGACCGTGGTCAGGCATCTGTATAGGAACAATAGAACTCGGCAGTTCCTGTTTCAAGAAGATCACAGCTGTAAAACTGTGTATAAACAATAGTTTATGAAAACATATATAATAGAAAACAGCTCGTACCTTAAGTTTCTCGACACAGTTGGGCCTGTTCAACGAGTGCAGCAGTGGCACACATATCCCACATGGCCATCCACCATTGAAACGCCCCACAAGGACCTCAAGACGATCAATAAAGTGTAGGAACTTGTGGACGTCGATCCAGTCAACTTTAGTGCCATTAGTAACAGCTGAGTTATTACAGAGTAACAAACGAGCAGATTTCTTAACTCTAAAAAAACCTACACGTGCCACCAATTATAAGAAAATATTAGTTAGGAGTAGCATCTTCGTGAGAGATTCGTTGCTACTTCTAAAGTTAAATTGTGATTAGTTAGACAGAATAGGTGGATTAAGAAGTAATCGAGGTAACAAGCAAGAACCAGATACAAAACTAACATGGATGAACAATTGGAACAACGTTGGGGTGGAAGATCGCAGTGAAGATGAGACCAGGTTCTGCTATTTACATCAACATTCGTGCGCCAACTTTCAGTCCGTAACAGTTGAGAAAGTTTATCCAAGTTCGGCCATAAAAAAAGCAGCGATCTTCTTGGTTCATGAACCCAACTCGGAACTTATATCCATGGCTTGTCTTCACCGTGACCATTAAACTAGTGTATTCAGTTATGGAAAGGCCGAGCTTCTTGAGTACATGTGTTCTGGCAGAGCAAATAATACACTGTAGGAAAAATAATATGAGAACACAGCATGTTCAAAAAACCCCCACCCTCCCGGATAGAAAAGAGGATTCTAGGAACATACTGTGCGTGTTTCAAAATGCTGTGTTAGGATGAGGAGGAACAAGTGTGGCATCTCGCCGAGGGCGCAGAAACCTGTAGGGTACTCGCACTTTGGGCACTGCAAATGAAACACACTAGATTCAGTAGGAAGAAAAATGCATCAATGGCGGCGGCTGCCATCCTAGCATTACCTGCGACCAAGGGACTTGGATTTATCGGGGATGGATGAAGAATTCGTACCTAGTTCTCCATGAGAAAACCCTATGCAATCGCCGAGACGGGGTTTTCTCTGAACAAGTAGACAAGGGAGAAGGGGATTCAGGCCTAGTGAAATATTGCCGCTTCATCCGTCCATCTTACTGCTAAAGCTGGAAAGGGGGGTTGTGATTTGACGGCTCATTGGGCATTACTGTGGCGCTATGACCGGGGTGTGTCTACCGTGAAGTTGTGCACTCTAATTTGTGCATATGGCACGTGGACCCCGTTGTCGGTTGCCCCACATATCAGCGAAAGGAAGTAGAAAGACAGGAGTAACTAGTTACACATAAATATATTTTTTGACAGAGAGATGCTCCCTTTGTAAAGAAATATACAAATCTTTTATATCACAGGCTCACCTTGCCGAGAAATATACTCCCTCTGCAACGCAGAGGCATTACGAGGGTTCACCTTTTTTTATGGGGGTTCAGCTGAGAATATAATACTCAGATAGGCTCACGGTTCTGGACTTTGGGCCACACGCCGACCCTGCATGTTTGGGGGCCCATGTGTTCTACCTCAGCGCTTTTCATATTGCAAGCGATCGGTACGGCGCTGGTTTTAGATGGTGTCGCAAGGAGAATACACAAAATTGAATAAAGCACGGTAGCTGTTGGAATGAAATCGAACGACAGTTCCTAACCAGCAATCAGAGTTGCAATTCTATCAACGATATACCATGTGATAAATAATACTGTCGTACTACTTATACACACAGGACACTTGTTTCACCATTCCAGATTATTACATCAAAATCTCTCGGAGGATAGATCAGTTCGACAGTTGCGTGCTACTACTGAAGAATTTCAAAGTTGATTTGGACCAGCTCTCCTTGCCGAGAAAGTTCGATTTTGACATCATCCCCTACCGCAAGATATGATTTAGATTTGAACCTTGACCATCCTTTAGCATCAATCATCATGCGACCATCCTTTGTACTTACGGTATATTGAGCAGGTTCATTCACACCAAGGCTACGCATGGTAAGAGAAACTTGGCCCGGTCACCCGGATTGTTGAACGACTCCCTCGTTGCTCTAGGAATTCTCTGTTTGCAAACAAGAAGACATACCCAAACAGTTAGATCAACATAGTGAATCATGTGAAACAACATGGAACGAAAAAAGAACGAAGCACTTGGGCGGCCAATGCTTACCAAGAAGGGGGACATGTCGGTTTTTGTAAGGACTTTGGTATATGAAGTGCGAACTGCAGCCCAGTCTATTGTCGGTGCAACTGCACGGGCCAGAGCAGATGCAAGTGCAAGTGTTGGTGCAGGTGCCAAAGTTGCTGCTGCTGCCGGAGATGGTGCTCCTTGTAGAGCTAGTGCCGGTGTCGATGCCCGATCCTCCGGTAGATCAGACTGATCCGCTGACGCGGTCAGTGCCCAATCCTCAGCTGGATCAGACTGATCTGGTTCCGCTGTAAGTGCTAGAGCAACTGCCGGTGCTCGATCGGTGCGAGACAGTGGTGATCGTGTTTGGTCTGCTATGATTAGCTTTCTAACTTGACTAGGATCCGTGACTGTGATCCAGTTTTTTTCTTCATTTCTTTTAAACGCGAGAAGGACTAATTGTGGCGTTTTTGTTAAACCAAACTGCAATTCATCATAGGGATTCAGCTTGTACTCAGACAACAGACTGGTCCAATTTTTTCCAGTAATATAAGTGATGGACAGTGCCTTCGTTACTGACACGACATAAGAAGTGAAACCTGCAAAAATAGCAATCGTAGAGCAAACCAAACGGTTTATTCTGTGATGAATGTCACATGGCAAAACCTGCATTGTAAAATTGCAGGAAAAGAAAGAAAACGTGACATTAAATCAATAAGATTTAGACAGTAAATCAATAAGATTTACTTGATGTGACACGAGTGAATCCTTACACGTGGCATGCAGAGGCCCCGCCTACTCCCACAAGCAGGACAGTCCAAATGTCGTGACAAATCGTATGGACCGAACATCCATGGGATTGGAAATCCTGGTGGGTGCGATAAACACTGCAATGCATACAGATATTGGAGTGTAACTGTCGGTGTCAAAACCGGCGGATCTCGGGTAGGGGGTCCCGAACTGTGCATCTAAGGCGGATGGTAACAGGAGGCAGGGGACACGATGTTTTACCCAGGTTCGGGCCCTCTTGATGGAGGTAAAACCCTACGTCCTGCTTGATTAATATTGATGATATGGGTAGTACAAGAGTAGATCTACCACGAGATAAGAGAGGTTAAACCCTAGAAGCTAGCCTATGGTATGATTGTGTGTTGTCCTACGGACTAAAACCCTCCGGTTTAGATAGACACCGGTGGGGGCTAGGGTTACACAAGGTCAGTTGCAAAGGAGGAGATATACATATCCATATTTCCTAGCTTGCCTTCCACGCCAAGTAGAGTCCCATCCGAACACAGGACGAAGTCTTCAATCTTGTATCTTCATAGTCCAACAGTCCGGCGGAAGGACATAGTCCGGCTGTCCGGAGACCCCCTAATCCAGGAATCCCTCAGTAGCCCCCGAACCAGGCTTCAATGACGATGAGTCCGGCGCGCAGTATTGTCTTTGACATTGCAAGGCGGGTTCTTCTCCAATTTCCAAGTGTTTGTAAGTAGTATCCGGCCCCTTAAATGTTGATCCTATTGGCTTCTGCGCCCAATAAGGGCTAACCCTCATACGTCGAACGAATACGAGGCGCCAGGGCATTTTTACATTCGCTCCCTAGCCAGGTAAATAAATTGTCTATTAAAGGGATTGGGATTCTTAGATCCGATCCACACCATCCTCCACTCAGCGAGAATCCATCAGAGCGTGTTTCGGAAAGATCCATTCCTGCATGGCCGACCTCCGCAGCTCCTCCTCCCACCCTCGTAGCCCTAAGCATGGTGTTTGGGAGAGGTGTTCAGTCCCACACAGTCGATTGGTCGAACTGCAGACCAAGGTATTTCTCCCTCCGGCGTATATGGTGCCCGTTCAAGCCGGGCTGGACACCTACAATGGCGGGGAGCAAGCGGAGAACTTCCCCTGTCCCTCCATGGGGGAACGGGTTTGCCTTGTTCCTTACTTACTAAGGGACTCGGATTTCCAATTCATCCATTCCTCCACGGGCTCTTGGAGTTCTAAGGCCTCCAATTACACAATCTCACCCCTGCCTCCATTGTACACATCACCGGCTATGTTGCTCTCTGCGAGTTGTTCCTGGGCTGCGAGGCTCACTTCGAGCTGTGGAAAAGGCTATTTTGCCTCGTCCCTCGCACACAGAGGGAATCACTTTATCAAGTGGGCGGTGCCGAAGTATGGCGCATCGCCGATAGCGGATATCTGTCCGGTACCCCGAAGAAGCCGTCCGAAGACTGGCCTTCAGAATGGTTTTATAGGGAGGACGTTCCCCTTCCGGACCCTATTTGGCGGGGTCTTCCTGAGTTGAACAATGCTCCTCTGAAGAAGCGCTGAAGTTGGCGCCCACGGAGCCCCCAGGTGGAAGACGACAAAGAAGTCCTCTATCTGATGAACCAGATTAAGGCACTGGCTCGGTCAGGATTGATAATAACCGAAGTTATGTCGATTTGCATAATGCGGGGAGTGCAACCACTTCAATACCGTGGGCACCCCTTGTGGTGTTTCAACGGGGAGGATGACGCCACCCGCTATGGGCGTAAGGGTCCGGGCGATGCTGCCGCATTAGCCAAAATTCTGTGCGAACTGTTCAAGGGAGAGGAGGAGGAGTTCACCCGCATCAAGCCACGGGATGGATTCTCCATGTACTATCCTCCAAGCTGGGTAAGCTATATCCCCTTACTTCCATTTTCTCGCATTTTTCGTTGTAAGTATTCACCTTGCCAATTTGCGGCAGGAACTGCGAAAGGCCATAAAGGAGGTCAGCAGCCCCTCTCCACAACCGGAAGACCCTGACCGGGCCCTCGACTCCGGACTCGAAGAAGATCCGGTTATCTCCGTGGAGCTGATAAACCGGCAGTTCTATCAGTTAAGTTGCGACGATGCCATGGTGGCCATTACGGCCGACTATCCCGGATTACTCCCTACATCGCACGTAAGAAAAACCGAAAAGTCCCAACTCAAAAAAGTACGGTCCCCTTTTAGACACTTCACCCACCATATTCACATGGCCTTTTTTTACAGGGAAGGCATTCGGGACGCCCTGCAGCAACGCGCCAACAGGAGGCACCGAGGCCGGGTAGGCCAAAAAGGAAGGCGGTCAGGACGGAGACGCCGGCGCAAAGGTATAACAAACCCCGCTCTATGGTTGTCGTCTTTCTCGAAATGTAATGACGCCCGTGTTTATTTAACAAAAAAAATGCTCACCGGAATATGTCCGGCGATGTTGCCGATCACGCTTCCACTAGTCGTGCACCAGGACCAGACACGGAGGCAGAAGCTGATATGGGGCAGGCGCCGGATAATCCCCCTATAGAGGATGTGGATAGGTTATCTGCTACAAACTCAGAAGTGGAAAGCTCCATGAATCATAGGCGCCGCCGGGCCGTACTCCGTGACGCTTGTTTCTCACCAGAGGCGTTTGATGCCTTCAATTCTGGAGAGGTGTCAAAACCGGCGGATCTCGGGTAGGGGGTCCCAAACTGTGCGTCTAAGGCGGATGGTAACAGGAGGCAGGGGACACGATGTTTTACCTAGGTTCGGGCCCTCTTGATGGAGGTAAAACCCTACGTCCAGCTTGATTAATATTGATGATATGGGTAGTACAAGAGTAGATCTACCACGAGATCAGAGAGGCTAAACCCTAGAAGCTAGCCTATGGCATGATTGTATGTTGTCCTACGGACTAAACCCTCCGGTTTATATAGACACCGGAGAGGGTTAGGGTTACACAAGGTTGGTTACAAAGGAGGAGATACACATATCCGTATTGCCTAGCTTGCCTTCCACGCCAAGTAGAGTCCCATCTGGACACGAGACAAAGTGTTCAATCCTGTATCTTCATAGTCCAACAGTCCAGCCAATGGATATAGTCCGGCTGTCCGGAGACCCCCTAATCCAGGACTCCCTCAGTAGCCCTTGAACCAGGCTTTCAATGACGATGAGTCCTGCACGCAGTATTGTCTTCGGCATTGCAAGGCGGGTTCCTCCTCCGAATACACCACGGAAGAATTTTGAATATAAGGATAGTGTCCGACCCTGTAAAATAAGTTCCACATACCACCGTAGAGAGAATAATATTCCCACAAATCCAATTTGCTGACTTGTTTTGGCAACACGACATTATGTCACGGCCCGGTGATTATTCGAACTGTTTCCTTTAACTAGCCCAGCACATAACGCGAGACAGTTTTTTGACACGTCTTGTCAAAACAGAGATCATGTCCCCTTATCACAGGATTCTCATCAATATGGGCGTGGGTAACCCAACCGCGGCATCGATTACAGCGCTTGGGGGATAAGCGAGTTTTACCAGGCTAGTGGGGATGCATAGTTTCGTCTGCCCATATAAAGGGATAAGGATTTACCTTTTCACCCACGCCTTCTTCCTCCTTTGCTCATCCATCTTCGCACACTCGAGCTCCAGCGCCCAAGTTCGCATTTCCCACCTCGACCTTCTCCAACCATGTCCGGAGCGGGAGGCAGGTGGATGGTCTCCTCCATCATGGAGGGAAACATCAAGAAGCTAAGGAGAGCCGGATACCTGCCCGACGACATAGCGCACCGGCTCCCTAACGAGGGGCAGCTCATCCCCACCCCTAGGCCCCATGAGAGGGTTGTGTTCCTTGCCCATTTCCTCCGCGGACTGGGATTCCCTCTCCACCCATTCGTTCGGGGGCTCATATTCTACTACGGCCTGGATTTCCACGATCTGGCCCTGAACTTCATCCTCAACATCTCGGCGTTTATCGTCGTGTGCAAGGCCTTCCTCCGCATCAAGCCGCACTTCGGCTTATGGCTGAAGACTTTCAATGTCAAGCCGATGGTAGTGAGCGGCTGCCAGGCGGAGTGCGGAGGCGCCATGGTGATGCCCAATGTCACATGGCTCGAGGGCTGCTTCGTGGAGACCATAAAGGGGTGGCAATCGGGGTGGTTCTACATCACCGAGCCGCGTGACCCCAAATGGGTAGCGGCCCTCGAGTTCCGATCTGGCTTCCCCACACGGCTCACCACCTGGCAAGAAAAGGGCCTGTCCTGGGGTAGTTCGGGAGAGCTGACCAGACTCCAAACATGTATTCAAAACATGGTGAACAAGAAGCTCAAGCTCGTCATCGTAGTCCCGGTCATGCTCAACCGCCGGATCCTCCCATGCCAACAACGGGCCTTCAACTTGTGGGAGTTCGACCCAGCGCAGCACCGAAATCTGAACAGGCTCTTCGACACAACTCACGAAGATGCCTGGAGGGTGCTATTCAAGAGCACTGAGGTCCCCCCTCCTACACTACTAGGGAAAAGCCGAGCAGCAGCGCGGGTTTTGGGCCTATTAGCAGCGCGGGGGCCGGCGCTACTAATAAGGCGCTACAACTAATGTATAGCAGTAGCGCGGGCGCACCCGCGCTACTACTATGTCCGTGGCTGGGATTCCCTCTCCAACCATTCGTCCGGGGGCTCATATTCTACTACGGCCTGGATTTCCACGATCTGGCCCCGAACTTCATCCTCAACATCTCGGCGTTTATCGTCGTGTGCGAGGCCTTCCTCCGCATCAAGCCGCACTTTGGCTTATGGCTGAAGACTTTCAATGTCAAGCCGAAGGTAGTGAGCGGCCGCCAGGCGGAGTGCGGAGGCTCCATGGTGGGCAAGATGCCCAACGTCACATGGCTCGAGGGCTGCTGCGTGGAGACCATAAAGGGGTGGCAATCCGGTTGGTTCTACATCACCGAGCCGCGTGACCCCGAATGGGTAGCGGCCCTCGAGTTCCGATCTGGCTTCCCCACACGGCTCACCTCCTGGCAAGAGAAGGGCCTGTCCCGGGGTAGTTCGAGAGAGCTGACCAGACTCCAAACATGTATGCAAAACATGGTGAACAAGAAGCTCAAGCTCGTCATTGTAGTCCCGGTCATGCTCAACCGCCGGATCCTCCCATGCCAACAACGGGCCTTCAACTTGTGGGAGTTCGACCCGGCGCAGCACCGAACTCTGAACAGGCTCTTCGACACAACTCACAAAGATGCGTGGAGGGTGCTATTCAAGAGCGCTGAGGTCCCCCCTCCTACACTACTAGGGAAAAGCCTACCAGCAGCGCGGGTTTTGGGCCTATTAGCAGCGCGGGGGCCGGCGCTACTAATAAGGCGCTACAGCTAACGTATAGAAGTAGCGTGGGCGCACCCGCGCTACTACTACGTCCGTGGCTGGGATTCCCTCTCCACCCATTCGTCCGGGGGCTCATATTCTACTACGGCCTGGATTTCCACGATCTAGCCCCGAACTTCATCCTCAACATCTCGGCGTTTATCGTCATGTTCGAGGCCTTCCTCCGCATCAAGCCGCACTTCGGCTTATGGCTGAAGACTTTCAATGTCAAGCCGAAGGTAGTGAGCGGCCGCTAGGCGGAGTGCGGAGGCGCCATGGTGGGCAAGATGCCCAACGTCACATGGCTCGAGGGCTGCTTCGTGGAGACCATAAAGGGGTGGCAATCCGGTTGGTTCTACATCACCGAGCCGCGTGACCCCAAATGGGTAGCGGCCCTCGAGTTCCGATCTGGCTTCCCCACACGGCTCACCTCCTGGCAAGAGAAGGGCCTGTCCTGGGGTAGTTCGGGAGAGCTGACCAGAGTCCAAACATGTATTCAAAACATGGTGAACAAGAAGCTCAAGCTCGTCATTGTAGTCCCGGTCATGCTCAACCGCCGGATCCTCCCATGCCAACAACGGGCCTTCAACTTGTGGGAGTTCGACCCGGTGCAGCACCGAACTCTGAACAGGCTCTTCGACACAACTCACAAAGATGCGTGGAGGGTGCTATTCAAGAGCGCTGAGGTCCCCCCTCCTACACTACTAGGGAAAAGCCTAGCAGCAGCGCAGGTTTTGGGCCTATTAGCAGCGCGGGGGCCGTCGCTACTAATAAGGCGCTACAGCTAACGTATAGCAGTAGCGCGGGCGCACCCGCGCTACTACTACGTCCGTTAGTAGTAGCGTGGGTAAAAACCCGCGCTACTACTAACCCGCGGAATTTTTTTTCGAATTTTTTGCCCGAATTTTCAAATTTCTGAATTATTTTAACCTCTAATCTCTAATCACCCTCACCGCTGCTCAATTTAATCTCTAATCACCCCTCATCATTCCAAATCATCTAACTTCCCGGACGGTCACCCATCCTCTTACTACTCCAGCCTGAGCACGCTTAACTTCCGGGTTCTATTCTCCCTCGATTCCAAGTCTGCACTTGTTGTTTTCCTGACAATAGTAAGATGTCAATCCGATTAACCCTCGGGAGTTTAGCTTGAGCATGAACTCACACATTTCGCTGTTTGAGTTTAAAACTATTGTTCTAAACCACAATAATTATTTAGTAACACTAATATTTCTTGAATAAGGTGTTTGACTACATTTTGACCAAAGTTTGACCACAGTTTGACCAGATTTGACCAAAATTCCAAAAAACTGAAATAATTATTTAGTAACACTAATATTCTTGAATAATTATTTAGTAACACTAATATGTCTTGAATAAGTAGTTTGACCACAGTTTGACCAGATTTGACCAAAATTTGAAAAAACTAAAATTTGAGCATAACTTTTTCCTTTTAGAATTTGAGGATTCGAAAAATTTGCAAACAGGCCATAGGCGGTCTCCATCATACGCGGATTTTCGTGCTGAACATTTTGATATATTATACGTTTTTTTCTGACATCGTATGCAAAAGTTATAGCCGTTTTACATTTTCCCTACACTTTTTGCAAAACATGTCCAAATTTAAGTTTTTAAATTTTCCTAACTAGTAGATGTAAGAACATAACTACATCTCGAAGGATTTTAATTTTTGAAACATTTTGATATATTATATGTTTTTTTCTAACATCGTATGCAAAAGTTATAGCCGTTTTACATTTTCCCTACACTTTTTGCAAAACATGTCCAAATTTAAGTTTTTAAATTTTCCTAACTATTAGATGTAGTAACATAACTACATCTCGAAGGATTTTAATTTTTGAAGTTTTTATCATTTTCTTTTGCTTTTTACAAAACCGAAAAGGCGATCCACAGGGGGGGGTGTTAGAGTTTCAAAATGGGACCTTTAGTAGTAGCGCGGGTTTATAACCCTCGCTACTACTATGGCATGGCCCAGGGGCATGATAGAGACCGCTTAGTAGTAGCGAGGGGTAAAAACCAGCGCTACTGCTATCAACTTAGTAGTAGCGAGGGTTAAAAACCCGCGCTACTACTATGGCATGTCCCGGGGGCACGGTAGAGACCGCTTAGTAGTAGCGAGGGTTAAAAACCAGCGCTACTGCTATCAAATTAGTAGTAGCGAGGTTTAAAAACCCGCGCTATTGCTACTTAGCAGCAGCGCCTGATTTTAAAGCGCGCTGCTGGTAAGATTCTGTGTATAGGCTTTTCCCTAGTAGTGCTACTATTGAGGATCGCGGATTCAGTGCGAAGCTCCAAGACAGCGCGCTAAGCTGCTTTACCTCTTACAGGATACTTGTTTTTCATAGCTTGACTCCATGCGGGATCTAAACTCCCGTACCTTTGACAGGACTGGCAAGAGACGGCCGGAGAGATCGACTGTCCGGTTCCTTTACCCGAAGGCCCAGCAGACGCTCTTCTGGCGAAGATGCTGACTCCGGCTCCTTATACAGTGTCGGAGAACACCAAGAAGGCCAAGGGAACCCGAAAGAGTTCCCGACACCAGGCGTCATCGCACTCACCGTCCGAAGACTCTACGACACAATCCTCCCCCGAAGACGAGGAGGCAGAAGAAGATGCTCCCCCTCTAGACGGGGGAGACAAGAAAAGGAAGGCAGCCCCAGCTGGGGAGACCGAAGGGTCCACGAAGGGAAGGACTCTCCCTCCGGACAGCTCTACCACCGCCGCCGACGGCGAAGACGAGTGGCTGCCCAGGGCTAAGCCCCTGGGGAAGTCGTAAGTATTCGGATACCAGAGTAACTCATAGCATTCCTTTGTCGCACTACTTCACCTAACACCGAATATGATTATGCAGGCCGCCCCGAGCCCGTATCGATGTATCATCGGATGGCTCCCTAGGCTCGTCGGATATGGATAGCGATCCAGTTCTGACCGCCACCTCCCCTCATCCTGCGAACGATGCTGAGGTGCTGTCTCAAGAGGCACCGGGTCAAGGGGAGACAGTCCCGGAGGCGCCTCAAGGCGGCCTCCCGGACTCCGAGAGCAGAGGGGACAAGGCCCCTGAGGGCTCCGAGTTCGGCCCTCAGCCGAACACCGCGCCAGAACCTCCAGTGGTTCCGGACTCGGGCAGGCGGCCTCCTTCTAAGAGGGGCAAGACGCCTATACCGGTGACCTCTGTTCATCCAGAGGCGCCGGACAATCTGCTAGAAGGGCTTCGCAGCGCTTCCATCGACGAGGAGCACCGCACTATTATGAGTGCGGTGATCCAGAAGGTTCAGTCCGCCAAGAGCGGATTGACTGAAGCCTGTGCCAGCCTTCTAACAGGCTTTGAGGTAAGTGTTTAAAATATAGGAAAAATATTACCGCATAGACAGTAGCCCCTAATGCTCTGTTCGGTGTTCACAAAGAAAAGCCAAACAAAGGATCAAACAATATCGCAGGAGTCCAATATAAGTATGTCAATATGCATATATAGGATTTGCTGCTGGCGTCCGCCGCACTGACTGCGGAGGTCACCATACTGAAGCAGGACCTTAAAGGGTCCCAGGACGAGCTCGGCCTTGCCAAGAGGCAGATCGAGGAGAACAAAGGTAAGTAGTACCTAGTCTATGGAGATGTATAAAAAGAATGCAATTGCAAAATGACAGGATCATCATAAATTTGCCAGAGGCCACGGCTGAAGTGGCGACCCTAAAGCAAGCGCTGTCCGAGGCCAAAGATAAAGCGGCCAAGGAGCGCACCGAGCGAGAAAGGCAAGAGGCTTGGGTGGGCGAGGTGCAGCAAGAGCTCCAGGCTCTCATGACGAAGCACGAGGCATTGGAGCTTGACTCGAAGACGCGAGAGTCTGAGCTTGCCGCGGCCATCGAGAGCGCAAAAAGTGCCAAGGCCGAAGCCCAAAAGGCCCTCCAGGAGATCGACACAATGAAGAAGATAGCGGATGGTAAGGCATTCTATATGCAAAGCAAGCATGTAAAAGTAAATTACCGATTACTTACCCGAATTCAGAGCTCTCCAGGAGCATTCGCAGATTTGCCCCGCAGCGTGTCGGATGCCGCGAAGTTTTACTGGGCCGAGGATGGAAGCTCAACAGAGAAGTTGTTCTGGGCCCAGTATACTGGGACCGAACACCCAGTGTCTGTGAGCGACCAGCTAAAGCAGCTGGTCGAACTGCACAAGGCGGCCGAACAGGCCATGAAGGGCTTTATAGTACGGCTGTGGCCTGGCGACGCCGTTCCGAATAGCTACTTCGGCCTGGTGAGGCGGCTTGTGGATGCCTGCCTGCGGCTGGAGGTCGTCAAGCGATCCGTCTACATTGAAGGTGCACGCCGGGCTTTCGCCCGTGTGAAGTTGCAATGGGTCAAGCTAGATACCGTGAAGCTGATCGAGGAAGGGTCACTGGAGGGTAAGGAGTATCGCCACCCTGAGATGTACTATGAGGGTGTTCTGCCGGGTTCCCGTCTCATAGCGGATGAGTGCACGAAAGATTTAATATTTGAGTGAAACTTGCTCGTGTCATCCTGTATTTATGAAAACTTGTTCATATGCGCTATGCAATGCTTATTTGAATTTAAAATATTACCTTCTGTTTGGCTGTTTATCCAATCTGAGAGATGGCTAGTCCTCGGCTTCTGCCCCCATGCCATGAGTGCTGGGGTGTTCGGGATAAACCTGAGCACTCTTGTTCCCATTTTTGGGTCCTTCGAGGGAGGCACTTAGCGCAACGAACAAGGTAACCGGACTAATAATGCTTTATCACTCTCACTTAGCCATAGAATTCTATAATTTTAAATTTCGGCGAAGCCCCTAGTATTCGGAAGGCCGAATTTGGGGCGCGATACACGCCTTTAAGCCGGACAGGGCCGGCCCCTTGCTCTAAGCGGCATAAGTCTTTACGGACTCGAAACCTTGCCGAACAGCGACCAATCTCTCACCTTATCATGACAGTCAGTTTTAGCTTTCTCTACTGAGGTACTAAGCCTAGCAGAACCAGGGCACAATCGCAGTAGTTCTCCTAGCGCTACCTTAGCCGATAGAGCGGAATGTAAGGTACCGAAACATAGGAACCGGGATAACCCAACATTTGACCAAAGACATGATTCGGAGCTGATACATATAATGCTATAAGTTCGGGTGCCGCACTTGTGAAAGTGTTCAGACTTTTCACACCATATTGTGGGGTACGTAAGCCCCTGGTGTATTGGTTGTACCAAAGTGTACGGTTGCAAGGCGTCATTAATGAACATATATATATATAACAAGAATGCAGCAATGGTCGTAATGTTATGCATTGTTTATTCAAAAAGGTGCGTTAAAGCAAATGATACAAATAGTGCGATAAGCAAAAAGTAGGATGATGTCCCATCCAAGGGCAAGCTAAGGAATATTATTAAAGCAAATATTTCGCTCATTATCGTAATCCACCTGGGAATTCCTTGGTGTGACGTAGCTTTCTGCTTCCTAGGTTGCTGCATCATGTGTTCGGCAATCATGCTGCCGGACAGGGTTTCCAGAGATTAAGGTCCTGAAAAAGAGAAAAATAACGAAGCGGGAAGCCCCTAGTGCGGTTTAAGCCGCGTCTTGGGACGTGCCGCAGTTGTTCCCCCCTCCCCACCTCTGCCCATGGTATTTTTAATGCGTAATTATGTACACGTGGCACGAGTTTCACCTCTTGGCTGGGACTGGGGTGGGGGCCGCATTGCTACGTGAGCTCAGATCGTGCTAGGCGGTCTAGTTGCCGATTACTCTGAGCGTGCTTGAGGGTGTCCGGGTCTTGAAATGCCGAACTGGTGGATTGCCTTGAGAGGCAGCTTTGCGCTTCTGCTGCGAGGCTCGCAGTGCGTTCCTCCGTTCGGAGAGAGCGCTCTATGTTTCCATTGACTCTAATAACCCCATGAGGTCTTGGAATCTTGAGCTTTAGGTATGCATAATGCGGTACCGCATTGAATTTCGCAAATGCGGTTCGCCCGAGCAGTGCATGATAACCACTGCCTAACGGGACTATATCGAAGATTAACTCTTCGCTTCGGAAGTTATCCGGGGATCCGAAGACCACTTCCAGTGTAATTGAGCCTGTGCAATGGGCCTCTATGCCTAGAATAACGCCTTTAAAGGTTGTTTTTGTGGGTTTGATCCTTAAGGGGTCTATGCCCATTTTGCGCACTGTGTCCTGATAAACAGGTTCAGGCTACTGCCGCCATCCATAAGGACTCGAGTGAGGTGAAATCCATCAATGATTGGGTGTAGAACCAATGCGGCGAATCCGCCATGACGGATACTAGTGGGGTGGTCCCTGGGATCGAAAGTGATCGGATAGGAGGACCATGGGTTGAACTTTGGGGCGACTGGCTCCAACGCATATACGTCCCTGAGCGCACGCTTCCGCTCCCTCTTGGGGATGTGGGTTGCGTATATCATGTTCACCGTCCGCACTTGTGGGGGAAACCACTTCTGTCCTCCGGTGTGTGGCTGCCGGGGCTCCTCCTCGTCATCGCTATGCAGCCCCTTATCCTTGTTTTCTGCAATTAACTTGTCGGCCTGCTTGAACACCCAACAATCCCTGTTGGTGTGATTGGCTGGCTTTTCTGGGGTGCCGTGTATTTGACACGAGCGATCGAGTATACGGTCCAAACTGGACGGGCCCGGCGTACTTTGTTTGAATGGCTTTTTCCGCTAACCGGGTATAGAGCCTTTGAATCCGGCATTAACTGCCGTGTCCTCAGTATTATCGCTGTTAATGTGGCGCTTATGTTTGTTGCGACGTGACGTGTTATTGCCGTCCTTGGTATCCGAAGTACCATGGTTCTTTGACATGTTCTTACTACGAGCCAGCCAGCTGTCTTCTCCCGCACAAAAGCGGGTCATGAGTGTCGTGAGGGCTGCCATAGACTTCGGCTTTTCCTGACCAAGGTGCCGGGCTAGCCACTCGTCGCGAATGTTGTGTTTGAAAGCTGCTAGGGCCTCTGCATCCGGACAGTCGACGATTTGATTTTTCTTTGTTAGGAACCGAGTCCAGAATTGCCTGGCCGATTCTTTTGGCTTCTGAATTATGTGATTCAAGTGATCGGCGTCTGGTGGTCGCACATAAGTGCCCTGAAAGTTGTCGAGGAATGCGGCTTCCAGATCTTCCCAACAGCTAATGGACTCTTCTGGCAAGCTGTTAAGCCAATGCCGTGCTGGTCCTTTGAGCTTTAGTGGTAGGTATTTGATGGCATGTAAGTCATCGCCGCGGGCCTTGTGGATGTGGAGAAGGAAATCCTCGATCCATACCGCAGGATCTGTTGTGCCGTCGTATGATTCGATGTTTACAGGTTTGAAACCTTCTGGGATTTGATGATCCATTGCTTTGTCTGTGAAGCATAAGGGGTGTGCGGCGCCCCTGTATTGGGCTATATCTTGACGCAGCTCGAATGGGTCTTCCCCGCTGTGTTCGGCCCGGCCAGATTTACTTTTACTGTATCCGGCGTGATGTTTATCGTCTCGCATAGTGGCGCGCCCTCGTGATCCATAGATTGATCTTGCGAGTTTTGCTTTGTCCTCCAATACGTCTCGCAGGTCTGGCGTGTTTCCCCATGCTTTTTTATTTGAATGGCATCGGGGTGCAGGCTGAGCTTTTGGCTGGAATGCCTCTCTATCACTGCCACGAGGTGGCCGATCAGCTGCGTCATATGCTTCTTCCTCCAGTCAAGGTAGCAACCTGCATTTTGGGTAACTCTTGGAGGGGCACTCGAGTTTATATTCCTCAGCCGCGAGGACGTCAGTCCATCTGTCAGCTAGCAGATCTTGATCAGCTTGAAGCCGCTGCTGCTTTTTCTTCAGGCTATTTGCCGTGGACATAAGCCGGCGCTTGAAGCGCTCTTGTTCGACGGGATCCTCTGGCACGACGATTTCGTCATCGCTGAGGCTTGCCTCATCTTCGGAGGGGGCATGTAATTATGATACTCCACCCCTCCATCTGCCGCTCTCTCAGGAGGGCTGGCTCCTCCATCCTCCTGCTCTAGACCTACTCCCTCCTCGCCATGGAGAGCACCGGGATGATGAAGATGGCCACCGGGGAAGGATTGCCCCCTCCGGCAGGGTGCCGGAACGGGTCTAGATTGGCTTTCGGTGGCTACGGAGGCTTCTGGCGGCGGAACTCCCGATCTATCGTGCTCTGTTCTGGAAGTTTTAGGGTACGTGAGTATATATGGGTGCAGGAAGTACGTCGGTGGAGCTTCAGGGGCCCCACGAGGCAGGGGGGCGCACCCTAGGGGGGGGTGAATATTCAGATCCGAAAGATTCAAGAAAAAAGTTCATATTGACATAAAAATGATAATACTTCAAGCATACTAACTAAGCAATTATGTCTTCTCAAAATAACATGGCCAAAGAAAGTTCATCCCTACAAAATCATATAGTTTAGTCATGTTTCATTTTCGTCACACAAGAATTCTCTCATCATGCACAACCCCGATGACAAGCCAAGCAATTGTTTCATACTTTAGTAATCTCAAACTCATAAACTTTCATGCAATACATGAGCGCGAGCCATGGATATAGCACTATGGGTGGAATAGAATATAATGAGGGGGTTATGCGGAGAAGACAAAAAGGAGAAAGTCTCACATCAACGAGGCTAATCAATGGGCTATGGAGATGCCCACCGATTGATTTTATTGCAAGGAGTAGGGATTGCCATGCACTAGAGCTATAAATGTATGAAAGCTCAACAAAAGAAACTAAGTGGGTGTGCATCCAACTTTCTTGCTCACGAAGACCTAGGGAACTTGAGGAGGCCCATTGTTGGAATATAAAAGCCATGTTCTATAATGAAAAATTCCCACTAGTATATGAAAGTGATAACATGAGAGACTCTCTACTATGAAGATCATGGTGCTACTTTGAAGCACAAGTGTGGTAAAAGGATAGTAACATTGTCCCTTCTCTCTTTTTCTCTCATCTTTTTGGGACTTTTCTTTTTTATGGCCTTTCTCTTTTTTGTGCCTTCTCTTTTTTATGGCCTTTTTTTATTCCTCACTTGGGACAATGCTCTAATAATGATGATCATCACACTTCTATTTATTTACAACTCAATGATTACAACTCGATACTAGAACAAAGATGACTCTATATGAATGCCTCCAGCGGTGTACCGGGATATGCAATGAACCAAGAGTGACATGTATGAAATAATTGTGAACGGTGGCTTTGCCACAAATACTATGTCAACTACATGATCATCGAGCAATATGACAATGATGAATGTGTCATGATGAACGGAATGATGGAAAGTTGGATGGCAATATATCTCGGAATGCTATGGAAATGCCATAATTGGTAGGTATGGTGGCTGTTTTGAGGAAGATATAAGGAGGTTTATGTGTGAAAGAGCGTATCATATCATGGGGTTTGGATGCACCGGCGAAGTTTGCACCAACTCTCAATGTGAGAAAGGGCAATGCACGGTACCGAAGAGGCTAGCAAGGATGGAAGGGTGAGAGTGTGTATAATCCATGGACTCAACATTAGTCATAAAGAACTCACATACTTATTGCAAAAATCTACAAGTCATCAAAAACCTCGGCACTACACGCATGCTCCTAGGGTGATAGATTGGTAGGAAAAGACCATTGCTTGTCCCCGACCGCCACTCATAAGGAGGACAATCAAATAACACCTCATGTTTCAAATTTGTTACACAACGTTTACCATACGTGCATGCTACGGGACTTGCAAACTTCAACACAAACATTTCTCAATTTCACAACTACTCAACTAGCACGACTTTGATATTATTACCTCCATATCTCAAAACAATTATCAAGCATCAAACTTCTCTTAGTATTCAACACACTCATAAGAAAGTTTCTTACTAATCTTGTATACCTAATATATTAGGATTTTAAGAAAATTACCATGCTATTTAAGACTCTCAAAATAATTTGAGTGAAGCATTGAGGGTTCATCTATTTCTTCAAAATAAAAATACCACCATGCTCTAAAAGATATATGTGAAGCACTAGAGCAAACGACAAACTACTCCGAAAGATATAAGTGAAGATCAATGAGTAGTCGAATAATTATGCAACTATGTGAAGACTCTCTAACATTTAATAATTTCAGATCTTGGTATTTTATTCAAACAGCAAGCAAAGCAAAATAAAATGACATTCTAAGAATGGCAAACATTATGTGAAGAAGCGAAAACTTAGAATCAACCAAAACTAATCGATAGTTGTTGAAGAAGAAAGGTGGGATGCCAACCGGGGCATCCCCAAGCTTAGATGGTTGAGACTTCTTGAAATATTGTCTTGGGGTTCCTTGGGCATCCCCAATATTGAGCTTTTGTGTCTCCTTAATTCCTCTCATATCACGGTCTCCCTAAATCTCAAAAGCTTCATCCACACAAAACTCAACAAGGACTCGTGAGATAAGTTAGCATAAACCATTGCAAAAACCTTATCATACTCTACTGTAGCAAATCACTAAAATTATTATTCAACATTTCATACTAAATGCCTCTGCATATTTAATAGTTCTATCCTCAAATAGAATCATTAAAGAAGCAAACATATGCAAACAATGCAGACATAACAGCAATCTGCCTAAACAGGATAGTCTGTAAAGAATGCTGCAACATCCATACTTACCTAGCTCCAAAATTTATGAAAGAAAATTCCCACTGTAGTAAATTTATCATATCTTAATATTCAAAAGGTTTCAACATTTTATCACAGTCTGAATTTTCTAGGAAATTATTGCAACAGCGGTAAACTTTCTGTTTTCAAACAGCAACATGTATACTTGTAACATAGGCATAGTAAAGGCTATCAATGCCACTTTTATTGAAATAAAAGATGCAAAACATTGTTCTAAATAACAGAAAGCAAATCCTAAAAAATAAATTGACGCTCCAAGCAAAACACATATCATGTGGTGAATAAAAATATAGCTCCAAGTAAAGTTACCGATGAACAAAGACGAAAGAGGGAATGCCATCCGGGGCATCCCCAAGCTTAGGCTCTTGCTTGTCCTTGAATATTACCTTGGGGTGCCTTGGGCATCCCCAAGCTTAGTCTCTTACCACTCCTTGTTCCATAGTCCATCGAATCTTTACCCAAAACTTGAAAACTTGACAACACAAAACTTAACAGAAAACTCGTAAGCTCCGTTAGCGAAAGAAAACAAAACACTACTTCAAGGTACTGTAATTAACTCATTCTTTATTTATATTGGTGTTAAACCTACTGTATTCCAACTTCTCTATGGTTTATAAACTCTTTTACTAGCCATAGATTCATCAAAATAAGCAAACAACACACGAAAAACAGAATCTGTCAAAAACAGAACAGTCTGTAGTAATCTGTAACTAACACAGACTTATCGAACCCCAAAAATTATAAAATAAATTGAAGGACCTGAGAAATTAATCTATTAATCATCTGCAAAAAGAATTAACTAAATAGCAGACTTCAACAAAAAATGGTAGCAATTCTCGTGAGCGCTAAAGTTTCTGTTTTTACAGCATGATCAACAAGACTTTCCCCAAGTCTTCCCAAAGGTTCTTCTTGGCAAAAACACTCATTAAAAGCATAAAAGAACATCTAAACAGAGGCTATATGAATTATTTATTACTAAACAAGAACAAAAATAAAGTTGGGTTGCCTCCCAACAAGCGCTATCGTTTAACGCCCCTAGCTAGGCATGATGATTTCAATGATGCTCACATAAAAGATAAGAATTGTAACATAAAGAGAGCATCATGAAGAATATGACTAGCACATTTAAGTATAACCCACTTCCTATGCATAGGGATTTTGTGAGAAAAAACTTGAGGGAACAAGAATCAACTTGCATAGGAAAGCAAAACAAGCATAACTTCAAAATTTTAAGCACATAGAGAGGAAACTTGATATTATTGC
This sequence comes from Triticum urartu, assembly GCF_003073215.2. Lineage (NCBI taxonomy): Eukaryota > Viridiplantae > Streptophyta > Magnoliopsida > Poales > Poaceae > Triticum > Triticum urartu. Next base: position 496,539,077 of record NC_053026.1, on the reverse strand, counting down.
AATTCCTACAAGCATATATTCCACCCTCATAATAATTTTCAGTAGCATCATGAATGAATTAAACAATATAACCAGCACCTAATGCATTCTTTTCATGATCTACAAGCATAGAAATTTTATTAATCTCCACATAAGCAAAATTCTTCTCATCAATAGTAGTGGGAGCAAACTCAACGAAATAACTATCATGTGAGGCATAATCCAATTGAAAATTAAAATCATGATGATAAGTTTCATGGATATCATTATTCTTTATAGCATACAAGTCATCACAATAATCATCATAGATAGCAACTTTGTTCCCATAATCAATTGGAACCTCTTCCGAAATAGTGGATTCATCACAAAATAAAGTTTTGACCTCTCCAAATCCACTTTCATCAATATAATCATCATAAATAGGAGGCATGCTTTCATCATAATAAATTTTCATATCAAAACTTGGGAGACTAAAAATATCATCTTCATTAATCATGGCTTCCCCAAGCTTGGGACAAACATTGATTGTAGCAAATATATTCTCAAAAACATCATCTTCATCAAACATAGCATCCCCAAGCTTGGGCCTTTTGATATCATAAGCATGGATAGCAGCAATGGTATAGCAATTATCATATTCTTCCAAGCAAGTGCCAAAAAGATTTTCAAGGTAATAGGAAGTATCATTATCACTAGTAGAAAAAGGATCAAACGTGAAGCACATTAGTGCCGGTTTGGATTTGAGCTGGCACTAATGTGTGCATTAGTGCCGGTTCCAATGGCTAGCCGGCCGCTCTCATTAGTACTGGTTTGTGGCGAACCTTTAGCACCGGTTCGTGCCACGAACCGGTACTAAAGTGAGTGGTGGCAGGATGTTGTCAGTCCGGGGCCCCTCCAGCCCCTTTAGTACCGGGTCGTATCACGAACCGGTACTAAAGGTCATCCTACATAGACCCTTCGTCCACCCAAGCTCGCTCTGTTCTTCCCCTTTCCCCTCTCCTCTCTGTTCTTTTCCCTCTTCCTCTCAAGCTCATCACACATTTTGCCCAAAATTTGTCAAGATTTGAAGGCCCCCATCCATTCAAATGATCACAAAGGTTAGCAACTTTGTCCTTTCATCTCTAATTGCTAGATTAGCTCGTGCAATGCTTTATATAGTGATTGATTTTTGAGTTTAGTAATTTGGGAGGAATTATATATATGTGCTAGTATTTGATTTATATGCAATTTGAGGTCAAAAATAACACTTAGTTTGCATATGTAGGTGTGGTTTACTTAGTACCTTCTAAATCTCCATCGTTACCACCGTCGATTGCTCGCAACGTCCCGTCGCCGGCACCACCTTGTGGTGAGCCTCTTGTTCATGAAGTTTTATAAAAAAATTGGTGTTTGTGTGATTTGGATATATAGTTACTCGTATAATTATCTTACCCATACGTTGTTTGTTATACATAGTGCCATGGTTTTGATATCCGTCCCCGTCGGCCCTCGTCCGGGTTATGATTCGGATGTGGTATATTCTCTTTTAAAACTATTCATTGCATTTCGTGTTTATGACAAATTATACCCATCAAGTTGACATAGATATTTGTATGTAGGAGGTAGTTGAACCGAAAATTCCAACCGGCCCTATTGTCGAGAGGTTAAATTTAGTTGAAAGAGAAAACGAGGATTTGTAGGAAAAATTGAAAAGAATTGAGGGGGAGAAGATGGAATTGGAGTTGCATGTTGCCGATGTCGTCGATGATCACAGGATTAAGATGGAGAAAATGCGCTTGAAGATTAGAAAGATTAGAAAATATGCCATTCATAGTGAGGCTTGGCATCATTATGCTGTTGGATCAATTGTTACCTTAGTTGCGATCTTGATTGCATTTGTTGTTGCATTTAAGTTCTTTAGCTAGAGAGTTATGTGTTTGTTGCATTTAAATTTTGTATGAACTTTATGTATTGTATTAATTTGGTGTTTTCGGTGCTGTGTATTGAAGATGAGTCGGCAATGGATGTACGATGACCGATGCTCTCCCGAGTTCATTAATGGCGTGCGTACTTTTCTGCTTGCGGCTGAGGCAAACAAGCGGGCGGATGGTTTTATGCCTTGTCCATGTGCTGGCTGTAAGAATGGTCACAATTACTCTACGTCAAGAACCATTCGCGTCCACCTGTTTGAGTCCGGCTTCATGCCCCACTGTAATGTTTGGACCAAGCATGGAGAAATAGGGGTTATGATGGAAGACAATGAAGAAGAGGACGACGACAGCTATCTTGGCCATGGGTTCCCTGAATACGATGATACAACATTGAGGGAAGAAGCTGAGCCGGTAATGCGGGAAGAAGTTGAGCCGGCAATGCGGGAAGAAGCTGAAGAAGAGGCATCGGATGAGCCCGTTGATGATCTAGGTCGGGCCATTGCTGATGCAAAGAGAAACTGCACAAGTGGTTTGGAGAAGAAGAAGTTGCAGTGCATGTTAGAGGATCACAAAAAATTGTTGTACCCGAATTGCGTAGGTGACAAGAAAAAGCTGGGCACCACACTGGAATTGCTACAATGGAAGGCAGAGAATGGTGTATCTGACCAGGGATTTGGAAAGTTTCTGGTAATGATAAAGAATATGCTTCCAAAGGACAACGAATTACCCGAGAGTGCGTACGAAGCAAAGAAGGTTGTCTACCCTCTAGGGTTAGAACTGCAGAAGATACATGCATGCCCTAATGATTGCATCCTCTACCGCGGTGAGTACGAGGATTTGAACGCTTGCCCAGTATGTGGTGCATTGCGCTATAAGATCAGCCGCGGTGACCCTGGTGTTGTCGAGGGTGAGCGCCCTAGGAAGAAGATTCCTGCCAAGGTGATGTGGTATGCTCCTATAATACCACGGTTGAAATGTTTGTTCCAAAACAAAGAGCATGCCAAGGCGATGTGATGGCACAGAGAAGATCGTAAGAAAGAAGGAAAGTTGAGAGTACCCGCTGACGGGTCGCAGTGGAGAAAAATCGAAAGAAAGTACGGGAAGGAGTTTGCAGATGACGCAAGGAATGTATGGTTTGGTCTAAGCGCAGATGGAATTAATCCTTTTGGGGAGCAGAGCAGCAACCATAGCATTTGGCCTGTGACTCTATGTTTGTATAACCTTCCTCCTTGGTTGTGCATGAAGCGGAAGTTCATTATGATGCCAGTGCTCATCCAAGGCCCTAAGCAACCCGGCAACGACATTGATGTGTACTTAAGGCCATTAGTTGAAGAACTCTTACAACTCTGGAATGGAACAGGTGTACGTGCATGGGATGAGCACATGGGGGAAGAATTTGACCTAAAGGTGTTGCTGTTCGTGACCATCAATGATTGGCTTGCTCTCAGTAACCTTTCAGGACAGACAAACAAGGGATACCGCGCATGCACGCAATGTTTGGATGATACCGATAGTATATATTTGGCTAATTGTAAGAAGAATGTGTACCTGGGACATCATCAATTTCTTCCGAGCAGGCATCCCGTAAGAAAGAAAGGCAAGCATTTCAAAGGTGAGGCGGATCGCCGGACGAAGCCTCACCACCGTACTGGTGCTGATGTACAGGATATGGTCAAGGATTTGAAGGTGGTCTTTGGAAAGGGTCCTGGTGGACAACCTGTTCCAAATGACGCTGACGGACGCGCACCCATGTGGAAGAAGAAATCTATATTTTGGGACCTGCCCTACTGGAAAGACCTAGAGGTCCGCTCCGCAATCTACGTGATGCACGTGAGGAAGAATCTTTATGTGACCCTGCTTGGCTTCTTGGGCGTGCATGGGAAGACAAAAGATACACCTGAGGCACGGAAGGACCAGCAACGTATGCACGGAAAAGACGGCATACATCAGGGTCATGCAAGCTACGCTCTTACCAAAGAAGAGAAGGAAATCTTCTTTGAATGCCTGCTTAGTATTAAGGTACCGTCTGGCTTCTCGTCGAATATAAAGGGAATAATAAACATGGCAGAGAAAAAAGTTCCAGAACTTAAAGTCTCATGACTGCCACGTGATTATGACGCAACTGCTTCCGGTTGCATTGAGGGGGCTTCTACCGGAAAATGTTCGATTAGCCATTGTGAAGCTATGTGCATTCCTCAATGCAATCTCTCAGAAGGTAATCGATCCAGAAATCATACCAAGGTTAGAGAATGATTTGGTGCAATGTCTTGCCAGTTTCGAGTTGGTGTTCCCACCATCCTTGTTCAACATCATGACGCACGTCCTAGTTCACCTATGTGAAGAGATTAACGTTTTGGGTCCTGTATTTCTACACAATATGTTTCCCTTTGAGAGGTTCATGGGAGTCTTAAAGAAATATGTTCATAACCGTGCTAGGCCAGAAGGAAGCATCTCCATGGGCCATGAAAATGAGGAGGTCATTGAGTTTTGTATTGACTTTATTCCTGACCTTAAGCCAATTGGTGTTCCTGAATCGCGGCATAAGGGCAGACTGGATGGAAAAGGCACGCTAGGAGGGGACAATAATATGTATGGACGGACATTCTCTCACTGAAGCACACTACACAGTTCTACAGAATTCCGCCTTGGTGGCTCCGTATATGGATGAACACAAGAATTTGCTACGCTCCAAACACCCAGAGCGGTCTAATGACTGGATTACATGTGAACAAACCAGGAGTTTCGCCAGCTGGTTGCAGACACGTACCATGCATGACGCCTCTATTGAAGATGACCTGTACTTGCTGTCCCAGTTACCATCTTCGAATATAATGACTTTCAGAGGGTACGAGATAAATAGTAATACATTTTACACGATCGCCAAAGATAAGAAGAGCACCAACCAAAATAGTGGTGTCCGCTTTGATGTAGAAACCAAGACGGGAAAGGAAACATATTATGGTTATATACAGGACATATGGGAACTTGACTATCGACGTGGTTTGAAGGTCCCTTTGTTTCGGTGCAAATGGGTCAATATGACAAGAGGCGGGGTAACGGAAGACCCGGCAGTACGGAATGACAATAGTGGATCTCAACAATCGTTGCGTATACAGACGAACCATTCGATCCTAGCCAATGATATGGCACAGGTTTTCTATGTGAAGGACATGTCTACCAAGCGAAGAAAAAGAAAAGATAAGGAAGCGAATGCATCGTACGATGAGAGCCAAAGCGGCACATAGTTCTTTCTGGGAAGAGAAACATCGTGGGAGTGGATGACAAGACCAAACATGTCAGGAGAAGATTATGAAAAGTTTGATGAAATTGCTCCATTCACAGTGAACATTGACCCGAGCATCCAGTTAAATGATGAAGATTTTCCATGGCTACGGCGTAAAGGGACACACGCGAAGAAAAAGTTTCACAACCCCGAAGATCTGGGATGTGATCGGCTTTCACTATCATCACTTTCTTCTGTGTTTTCCCAACAGGAGGGAATCTCTGTAATAGTTAGGGTAGCTAGTTATGTGTTTTGGCATTTGAAACGCAAAGAAATTTGATGTGCAAGCAAATTCTTTCATACATTTACTGATTTTTTCAGCTAAATGACCCTGATATTGAAAAGCATTTCAAATGAACTCAGAAAAGGTTGAAAGTTGGCATGGTATCATAATTTCACCCACATAGCATGTGCAAAAAAGTAGAGAGGGTTACCGCAAAAACTGGATGCACTTCGTGTACAAAATGGACAATCTCTTTAGAAGTATTAGGGTTTCGGACGAAAACTCATCCGTTACAAAGGCATTTCATTTTTAAAATAACCTAAGCATTACCAAATTGAATATAATGATAAAACACACTAATATTAAACATAAGAAAAAAGAATCACTGAAAAACCTATTCTCAAAGTTAAGTTATTGACAAACTAGTGATTCAAACAAATTTCAAATAATTCAAAATTTAAACTATTCAAATTTGTAAACTACCGGTACTAACATAAAGTTTGTAATTTTTTGTACCTAAAGCAAAAATATTCACAAAGAAACTCTAAATACAACAAAAAACAACTCAAAAATAAATAAAACAAAAATAAATAAAGCAAAAAATAAGAAAAAAAAAGCCCACCTACTAGGCCACAGCGGCCTGCATACGGCTAGAAACCTAAATTCTAGTTGCGCCAAAATGCGGGACCGCTAGCCCAGTAGGCCCAACAGGGCATCGCAGCAGAGGTAGGCCCAGAAGGCCTGCTTAAGAGAGGAGCTCGAGACAGCAGCAACGGCGGGGCTTATAAGCAGGTGCGAGTGCCCCTCGGCCGAGGTGGGACTAAACTTTTGCGCCCCTCGCCTGGCAGCGCACACCCTTTAGTACCGGGTCGTGGCTCCAACCGGTACTAAGGGGGGGGGGCTTTAGTACCGGTTGGCGCCACGACCCGGTACTAAAGGGGGTGCGGTTCCGCTGCTTCGCCTGGCCAAAACAGACCTTTAGTACCGGTTGGTGGCTCCAACCGGTACTAAAGGTGGGTTCTATATAAGAAAATACTTCAAAAAATTGTCAGTTTCTCATCTCTCCCTGCTTCTTTGTCCTCTGCCCCGTCGCCGCCGCCCCTCGTCGCCGTCCCTGTCGCCGTCCGTCGCCGTCCCCGTCGCCGTCCGTCCCCGTCGCCGTCCGTCGCCGTCCCCGTCGCCGTCGGTCGCCGTCGCCGTCCCCGTCCCAGTCGTCCCCGTCGCCGCGCCGCGCCCCGCCCCATCCTTCCGTCGTCCCCGCCCGGCCCGTCCCCGTCCCCATCATCGCCGCCCCGTCCCCGTCGTCGCCGCCCCGTCCCCGTCGCTGTCTCCGTCTCCGTCCCTGTCCCCATCGCCGCCCACCGTCGTCGCGCCTCGCCGGTGAGCTCCTGCCCCGGCCGCCAACCACACACACACACACATTGTTATAGAATTGTTAGCAATCTTTCTGTTTTTTAGTTATAGAATTATTAGAAATGTTAGTTTTAGTTATAGAAATGTTAGTTATATAGAAATGTTAGTTATATAGAAATATTAGAAATGTTAGTTATATAGAAATGTTAGTTATATAGAAATGTTAGTTATATAGAAATATTAGAAATGTTAGTTATATAGAAATGTTAGTTATATTAGAAATGTTAGTTATATAGAAATGTTAGTTATATAGAAATGTTTTTTAGTTATAGAAATATTAGAAATGTTAGTTTTAGTTATAGAAATGTTAGAAATGTTAGTTTTAGTTATCAAATTTAGAATTTGCATATATGAAATCACAATCCATCATTTAAAAAATGTTACTTTACTTTTGCGGCATATAGTATTTGTTGTCGACGATGCCCGGCCCGCATCCTCGCCGTTGACCCATTCGCGACGACGTCCTGCTTCAGAGGACCCATGTCCGGGACTGGGCTCCGCCGGGCTGGCACTGGGAGGTGCCACCTTCAGGGGCGCGATGCTAGGTGAGGAACCCGGCCCCGGGTCCCGTCGTCGACCCTCATCTTCTTTGGTGGCGTTCGTGTGTGCCACTTTGTGCGGAGGGAGCCGGCCCCGCCGGAGGTGGTACGTCGCCCTCTCAGGGAGGAGGACGAGCACGTCCATCGCTACATGGCTGCTATGGACGTCAGCTTCTCCAATACCTGGCAGGTTCTTTGGGGAGATCACCCGAGGTATGATCCAGTGATGGTTCCTTCACTTTGGTTGTCCACCGCCTAGATTACTCTCTAGTATTCGATCTTTATTAGCTAGCTAGCTAGCTAGTGATGTATTCGATATATAATATTAGAGATGATTTATTCGAGATTATATATATTATTCGAGACGATGTATTCGAGATTATGTCTATTATTCGAGACGACATATTCGAGATTATATTCGATGATGCTTATTATGTACTATCCTTGATTGATTGATTGCATCCATGCATTGGAATTTGAATATATTTCTTTTCGATTAGTTAAATATCACATCCCTAGCTTCTGGTGCGGCCTAGTGTTTGCATCTTGCTTGCATCATGTTTAAATTTCTGAAAGTTGAATTGGGGAAAGCTGAAAGCCTCAGAAATCATTTCAAAAAAGTGATCAACATTAAAAATTGCTTCAAATAAACCTAAGAAAATGTTCCTGTTAAAGCTATAAAAATATTGGCAAGAGGTAAAATTCAAACCAATATTTTTGTAGTCATAGAAATATTTATTTTGGGCATTTGAGTTAATCCAATAATTATTTGCATTGGATTTATATAGGTGATATATTAACTATATGTCCAATAATTCTGATAATTGTTGAGGGGCTTTGGAATAATCCATTTAGTCCCTGCAAAAATTGTCAGAAGCAGAAAAATTAGTTTGGTTCAAAAACCAAATTAAAACAAATGTCAGAAATAGAAAACAGGAACCAAAACACAAAAAAGGGCAAGAACCCTGAAAATGCATTCAGTGAAGCCAAAATGCCCTAAAAATAGTTTTGGTAATTTTGGAAAGAGCTATACATCAAACCAAAATTCTGGAACATTTTTATGGAATAGTTGGGACATTGAATTTAAATCATATTGTATTGGAATTTGGATCTATATTCTTAATATATAGAATATATATATTCAAATAACTTTGAAATATTTTATGTGCATCAGGAACAATCCAGTTAGCAACATAAAAATATTCAAAGGTTTATTGGCACTGTTTGAATTCTGTTATGAATTTGAAAACAGTGGCAAAAGACAGAAAAAACAGAAAGAAAATAGAAAAGGACACATAGAGAGAGAGAAGCCCAGCCACTTACCTGGCCGGCCCAGCTGGCTGGCCCAGCCCCCCAGTAGCTTGCCAGTCGTCTTCAACCCCCGCCGACCGAAGCAGCTGCCTGCTGGATGCGCGCGCGTCGACGCCACCTCCTGCTTCGTGCTGTCCCGCACGCCCCCATCCCTCTCCCCTCGCCAGGGAGATGCCCAGAGCCCTCTCTCCCTCTCCCCTCTCTCCTCTGGACGCCTCCCTCTCCCTAGCGCCCGTCCCCAAGAGAACTCAACACTGCCGTCGCCGCCGCTCGTTGTTGCCACGGCCACCGGCCCTCCCTCGCCCATCCAACATGCTCCAGAGATCCGCCACGCCGTCCCCATCAACTCCACCGAGCCACATGAGCTGGGAAGGACTGCAACTCCCTCGACGTAGCCGTCTTCTACCTCAGGCCACCGAGATCACCGGCGCCGATTCGCGCCACCCGGGTCATCCCCAGCCTCGCTGTCCGCACCCTTCACCTCGTCGTGAGCCCTGGTCCCTTTTCCCCCTTCTCCCCTTGCCGTCCTCGTGTCGCAGCGCAGTACCCCACGAGCTCCCGTGCCGCCGTCCGCCATGGCCGGCAGGCCCGTGCTCCTGAGCTCTTCCCCTCACGATCGAGCATAGCAACGCGCTCAGCGCGTCTCCAGGAGCTCAAAACACCCAACCACTGCTCCTAACGTGCTCTGAGGCGTCGACTCGGTCGATGCCCGAACTCTGGCCGCCGCCTCCATGGTTGTGGCCGTCGTTTCCGGCGACCCCGCGGCCTTCCGAGCAGCCAGCTAGATGCGGGCGTGTGCGGGCTATCTTCTGGTGGCCTTCGCGCGTCCACCCGCCGCCTATAGTGCAACCCCGCCGAGCTTCCGCCGTAGCTTTGGTCGCCGCCGATGGAACCGTCCCCAGCCCCGCTGTCCGCACCCTTCACCTCGTCGTGAGCCCTGGTCCCTTTTCCCCCTTCTCCCCTCGCCGTCCTCATGTCGCAGCGTAGTACCCCACGAGCTCCCGCGCCGCCGTCCGCCATGGCCGGCAGGCCCGTGCTCCTGAGCTCTTCCCCTCACGATCGAGCATAGCAACGCGCTCAGCGCGTCTCCAGGAGCTCAAAACACCCAACCGCTGCTCCTAACGTGCTCTGAGGCGTCGACTCAGTCGATGCCCGAACCCTGGCCGCCGCCTCCATGGTCGTGGCCGTCGTTTCCGGCGACCCCGCGGCCTCCCGAGCAGCCAGCTAGATGCGGGCGTGTGCGGGCTATCTTCTGGTGGCCTTCACGCGTCCACCCGCCGCCTATAGCGCAACCCCGGCGAGCTTATGCCGTAGCTTTGGTCGCTGCCGACGGAACTCCGGCGAGAGCTGACGTGGCGCGGTCGTTAGCGCTAATCACCCCTAATTAGCCACCTCACTTCCACTGACTTTGGGCCCCAGTGCCCACTAATCTTGTAATTAGGCTAAACATATACTTGTTTAACTCTGTGACACTGACGTGTGGACCCCACACGTCAGGTTTGACTCCAGCCAGCGCTGTTGACTTGCTGACGCAAGCATGACGCAGTAATTGACTTTCTGGATTTTAAATAAATCAGGAAATTCCATAAAATGCCCAAAATTTCAAAAAATCATAGAAAATTATCTATAACTCCAAATAAGACAAATTATATATGAAAAATTATCATAAAAATCCAATCTATCCATTTATGCTAGTTTCATGCATGTTAGAACACTTTAACCTTGCTGTTTAGGTGAAACAAGTTAATGCACTAATATGACTTCATAAAATGGGTTTGCATTTGAATCCTTGGTTCAACTGGACTCATTTCAATATGTTCTAGCTTGCATTAGCCCAAAACACATTCATATTGCCATGTCATAGCATGCATCATATTGTTGCATATCGTCGTGTTGATTGAGTTCTTTCTCAGTTGCCGGTGTTTGTCCCCTCTCGATAGACGTGGTTCAACGATGTGATCGATGACACCGATGAAGAACTATACTATCCTCAGAAGTGCCAGGCAAACAAAACCCCCCTTGTTCATTCCGATATGATCCCACTCTCTCGCTCCTGCACTCTTTTACTACATTAGGACAACACCGTTTCAACTGTTACATGCTACGGTAGCTGAACCCCTTTCCTCTGCTGACCGACATGCTCGATGTGATACATGTATGCCTGTCCCCATAGGTTGGTTCCGCTTTGGGTTCACGACTAGCCATGTCGGCCCGGGTTCTCTGTCAAATGGATGCTAGCGACACTATCATATATGTGAGCCAAAAGACGCAAACGGTCCCGGGCCATAGTAAGGTGACACCCGTTGGAATACCGTGCGTGAGGCCGCAAAGCGATATGAGGTGTTACATGCTAGATCGATGTGACTTGGAATCGGGGTCCTTACAGCTTTGGTATCAGAGCCTGGCTGCCTGTAAGTTTACCAAGCCAAACTGGTCGAAGTCGTGTCTAGAAATGCTTTAGTTATATAAGGGAATTGATTGTGGATGGGAACGTAAGGCTCTTTTAACTCCTTATCCTCATGACCTTCTGATCTGAGTCATCTTATCTTTTCTACGGGGTTAAGAACTAGGCTTCTCTTCTATCTCTCAGGATGATGTGTTACTAAACCGTAGTTGCCTAGGATTGTTGAGTTCAAGCCTAAGTTCAGTTCCTACTACCTCCATATGTTCATAGCCGGCCTCAGAACCTTGATATTGTGATATTGAGTGGTTATGCCACCATTTTTGCAGGATGTCTCAAATCATTTTGAGCATTTACAGGCGTTATGCTGTCCGAGTCATTCCAGGTTTCTAAATAATCTGATGCATTTGTAAATCCTTCCTCCGTTCCCGATGTCCTTTTGGTCAGAATAAGCACACTAGCCAGAGAGTTGAGGTACTCTGCTGCCTCGACATATATGTTGGAGCTATTATTATGACCCTAGGTGTCTCAGAGAGTCACCTAGTAATCTAGCAATGTTTTGTGTTCCAAGTGTGATGAATCTGGCCACCATTCTCGAAAGCATCCCGTGATGCCACTTAGTAGTAGGCATTCTACTCTTGGGTTTTGAACCCGAGATTCACCCTACTTCATGTTGTTAGTATTTGCTAGTTCCCTTAAGATATTAGTAACCTTGTGATAGTCCTCGAGGCCCGTGGTATATCGTTCTTCCAATACCATGAGCCAATATGGCAGAAGTTCTTTTGAACCAAAAGATCACAACCAGAGTGCTCTTGATGAGTTCTTCATTCTATATTGTGACTCTGCCAATTCTATCTCGCCGCATGGGTTATCCGGAAGAAACCTGTTGGACTTAGTTCGACATACTAATCTATGCATCCCCAACTCAAAATGTTATATGTTCCTTGAGTTGTTACTCTTCACCTGTATTCCGACCATTGTCTATCATTCGATAGTCAAGAGTATGTGTGCAATCATGTTCATCGATGGCTATTATTCTTTTGGTCCGTCAAGCCGTTCTGGTTCAGCATGACTAGGAGAAACAAAACTCCAGTACCTCATCCATATCTAGGATTGGGTCAAAGTAGTTGTATTTCATAGATCAAAATGCCAATCCAGCTTTTGCTTTGTTCTACCTTGGAGTGTTACAATCTTTAGGTCAAAAATGTCATGAGAATTGCACCGCCTCCTATGAACTCTTGACGCAGTGATACTTCTCTCCATCATTATTCATTCCTCGGTTCCGTGTTGTTGTAACTGGAATGCCGACGAGTGAACCATGATGTGTGAAATCAATACTCCTAGAAATTGTGTTGCTTGGTAGTTATGGACATTATTATCATTCTTAGTGTGTTGGTTATCGAATCACTATTCTAGGATTGATCGTGCTACCTTGTCCTTATTTCTGGTGCACTATTCGATCAATGAGTTAGGATTGTGTCAAACCCTTGCTCTATTGGTCACATCGTCTTGCCTCGCAAAGCAAGATTGTTCTCGAGCTTAGTAACATATCGGTGGTTCGTGAATTTCTGAATATCTTCTCGGAAGTGTTACCAGGCTGTCACCTGACCGCTATGTTGAGTTCGTGATCAAGTTGGTTTCTTGTAAACCACTCCTTCTCCAAGAATCTGTGTTGGATACCCCTGAGCTAGTTGGTCAAGCTAAATAACAACTTGGAGAGTTGGAAGAAAAAAGCTTAATCCACTTAGTTCACTCCAAAGGGGTTATCTTGTGTGTGTGTTGACGAGAGATGATACCTTCATTGATTGTTCCTCGTGATCGGTTGTTGAATCTATCATCTTGTCCAAACCTTGATTTGAGTGTGGGCTATCATCAAATCAAGTTAGAGCCAACGATATTCATAATGTTGTCTTACTCGTGGTTGTTCCTCGAGCATACACCATTACATCCTTTGGTCTGACCAATACTATCACATTGTTCACATAATGGTGGAATTCTAGCGATACGGAAATTCCGATGAGTTGCTGTTGAGCCCAATAGCAGCATCTTGTCTCCTCCATGATTCATGTTGAACATTGAGCTAGTGTTGGAACTTTTGCAATCATTGCCTTCGTGTTCAGCTCATGAGGTATATGTTTGGGTGAAAGAAGTGACTTTCTCTAAGTTCACGTGCATTAGGTGTAAGTTGCCGCCATGAATTTGAGAAAGGATTGTTTTGTTTCCCTTGGAATCATCCCAAATCAGTCATGCATATGTGCGAAGTATTCTATGGTTTGGTAGATTAATTACCTCCACTCCATATGTGTTCCTAGCACACCAAGCCACTGATTGATTTGTTCAAGCAGAAGAAGTTCCTTTTTAAGAGCTAACCCGAGCTTAATCAAGGACTTCGTTATCCGCAATGATGGTTCCCCACCTAAACTCGGTAGTGTTTCATTGTAAGACTACTACGTGGTCATGCTTGTCTGGGACAGCGTGTTCACATGTTTGTAGCAGAACCAGCTCATGTTTTGGAGCTTACCACCGTGGTCCATTTCCTGAGAATCCTGCAACGTCATCTCGTCGACTTGTGTTGCAAACTTTCATTTTTCTCTCTAGACTTGATGAGTCTGGAATATCCTGACACCAACCAGATCTGAATCTCAGGCAGATATGATGGTTGGAACGTTTTCCAAGAACTATAAAATTGGTCTCTCTATAACCGGTAAAGTGGATGTTGTGGCCAACACACCCAGCCGGAAGACGTATTATTGTAGTATCTTGATTGGGGAAGTTGGCCACCTCCCCATAAGGATTTTGTAGGATTTACTCCAGAAGTTGTTCTTTATGGATCCTTTGTATTCCAAAGTCCGACCACTACTTTATGGCTATGTTGATGCTTTAAGCATGACCGTAGTAACCCGTACATCAAGGAGAACATTAGAAGCGGAGTGCTAAATGTCTCTCGGTCGATCATCCAGATTTCGTTTCCTTGGCCTCGCTAAGGTGAAATCTGAGAAAGGGTTGTCTTTCTATGCATCTGCATTGTCCATATTTATTCGTCAAGGTAGTAAGATGTGTTGCCAGGATCCTCGATACGGATGTTGGTAGAACCTTGATGAATATGGAAATGCTCAAGTTCTTGAGAGCACGCGCAAGCAAAATCGTCCATTGCGTTGTCTTCAACCAGGTAGTCCACATCATTCATTCTAGTTCGAGTATGCCATTTCTTCGAGCTCCTTCACACGATCGTTTGTGATTGACTGAGGCTGGTATAAAGAATTTCAATGATCTTTGTATCAAAAGTAATTCTTTTTGCCACTTAAGGGAAATGCTCTATGAGTCACCTTTCCCTAAGGTGTCCCATTATGGAATCGTGGCAATTACCTCCTCGCTACTTTGAAACCATGCTCCATCCTACTCCAGCGTGGAATTGTTTCCTACCAATTTGAACCCTTGTCATCTATTACCTTCCATCTCTCTCGATGTGTGTTTTGCCTCTTAGCTCTAGAGATGTTACTATGTCTCATTCCATGAGTTGATCTTGTGATCATTAAGATGATCCTAAGTTTCTCGAACCTCAGGAAGGTCGATTCTTCTTAAATTCTCCCTTTCTACTCGTTGTCATGTTGGATGTAGTTCTCAAAGCAAGACGTCGAGATCAAGGTGATGCAATGAATCAACATCCTCGAGAAAGACATCTGGATCATGAAGATTGTGTTAGATTGTGTCCCTCTGTCTTCTTACCTCACGACTTGAATATCATCCCTAGCTGCTGGTGCTGCCTAGTGTTTGCATCTTGCTTGCATCATGTTTAAATTTTTGAAAGTTGAATTGGGGAAAGCTGAAAGCCTCAGAAATCATTTCAAAAAAATGATCAACATTAAAAATTGCTTCAAATAAACCCAAGAAAATGTTCCTGTTAAAGCTATAAAAATATTGGCAAGAGGTAAAATTCAAACCAATATTTTTGGAGTCATAGAAATATTTATTTTGGGCATTTGAGTTAATCCAATAATTATTTGCATTGGATTTATATAGGTGATATATTAACTATATGTCCAATAATTCTGATAATTGTTGAGGGGCTTTGGAATAATCCATTTACTCCCTGCAAAAATTGTCAGAAGCAGAAAAATTAGTTTGGTTCAAAAACCAAATTAAAACAAATGTCAGAAATAGAAAACAGGAACCAAAACATAAAAAGGGTAAGAACCCTGAAAATGCATTCAGTGAAGCCAAAATGCCCTAAAAATAGTTTTGGTAATTTTCGAAAGAGCTATACATCAAACAAAAATTCTGGAACATTTTTATGGAATAGTTGGGACATTGAATTTAAATCATATTGTATTGGAATTTGGATCTATATTCTTAATATATAGAATATATATATTCAAATAACTTTGAAATATCTTATGTGCATCCGGAACAATCCAGTTAGAAACATAAAAATATTCAAAGGTTTATTGGCACTGTTTGAATTCTGTTTTGAATTTGAAAACAATGGCAAAAGACAGAACAAAACATAAAGAAAATAGAAAAGGATAGACAGAGAGAGGGAAGCCCAACCACTTACCTGGCCGGCCCAGCTAGCTGGCCCAGCCCACCAGTAGCTTGCCAGTCGTCTTCAACCCCAGCCGACCGAAGCAGCTGCGTGCTGGACGCGCGCGCGTCGACGCCACCTCCTGCTTCGCGCTGTCCCGCGCGCCCCCATCCCTCTCCCCTCGCCAGGGAGATGCCCAGAGCCATCTCTCCCTCTCCCCTCTCTCCTCTGGACGCCTCCCTCTCCCTAGCGCCCGTCCCCAAGAGAACTCAGCACTGCCGTCGGTGCCGCTCGTTGTTGCCACGGCCACCGGCCCTCCCTCGCCCATCCAACATGCCCCAGAGATCCGCCACGCCGTCCACATCAACTCCACCGAGCCACATGAGCTGGGAAGGACTACAACTCCCTCGACGTTGCCGTCTTCTACCTCGGGCCACCGAGATCACCGGCGCCGATTCGCGCCACCTGGGTCATCCCCAGCCTCGCTGTCCGCACCCTTCACCTCGTCGTGAGCCCTGATCCCTTTTCCCCCTTCTCCCCTCGCCGTCCTCGTGTCGCAGCGCAGTACCCCACGAGCTCCCGTGCCGCCGTCCGCCATGGCCGGCAGGCCCGTGCTCCTGAGCTCTTCCCCTCACGATCGAGCATAGCAACGCGCTCAGCGCGTCTCCAGGAGCTCAAAACACCCAACCACTGCTCCTAACATGCTCTGAGGCGTCGACTCGGTCGATGCCTGAACTCTGGCCGCCGCCTCCATGGTAGTGGCCGTCGTTTCCGGCGACCCCACGGCCTCCCGAGCAGCCAGCTAGATGCGGGCGTGTGCGGGCTATCTTCTGGTGGCCTTCGCGCGTCCACCCGCCGCCTATAGCGCAACCCCGGCGACCTTCCGCCGTAGTGTTGGTCGCCGCCGACGGAACTCCGACGAGAGCTGACGTGGCGTGGTTGTTAGCGCTAATCCCCCCTAATTAGCCACCTCAGTTCCACTTACTATGGGCCCAGTGCCCACTAATCTTGTAATTAGGCTAAACATATACTTGTTTAACTCTATGACACTGACGTGTGGACCCCACACGTTAGGTTTGACTCAGCCAGCGTTGTTGACTTGCTGACGCAAGAATGACGCAGTAATTGACTTTCTGGATTTTAAATAAATCAGGAAATTCCAGAAAATGCCCAAAACTTCTGAAAATCATAGAAAATTATCTATAACTCCAAATAAGACAAATTATATATGAAAAATTATCAGAAAAATCCAATGTATCCATTTATGTTAGTTTCATGCATGTTTGAACACTTTAACCTTGCTGTTTAGGTGAAACAAGTTAATGCACTAATATGACTTCATAAAATGGGTTTTGCATTTGAATCCTTGGTTTAACTGGACTCATTTCAATATGTTCTAGCTTGCATTAGCCCAAAACACATTCATATTGCCATGTCATAGTATGCATCATATTGTTCCATATCGTCATGTGTTGACTGAGTTCTTTCTCAGTTGCCGGCGTTTGTCCCCTCTCGATAGACGTGGTTCCGATGATGTGATCGATGACACCGATGAAGAACTATACTATCCTCAGAAGTGCCAGGCAAGCAAAACCCCCCTATTCCGATATGATCCCACTCTCTCGCTCCTGCTCCCTTTTACTGCATTAGGACAACACCGTTTCAACTGTTACATGCTGCGGTAGCTGAACCCATTTCCTCTGCATGACCTGTCATTGCCATAGTAAATAGATGAAATCCACTAGCATGAGTAGGAATTGTATGAGCCCTGATGTGCCTACTTATTCATGCTTGTTGTCATGCCTGCTACTTCTTAGAGTTGAGTCCGGTCTGATTCATCGGGAATGAATTGGAATGTGGTGAACATGTCCTACCATTGAGAGCTAAGTGTGTGAACACGATTTGGTAAAGGTAGCGGTGAGAGGCCATGTAGGAGTACATGGTGGGTTGTCTCATTGCAGCCATCCTCAGGAACTGAGTCCTGTGTTTGTGATCCATGAATAGTTACTACCACACATTGGCTTCTAGTAACCCGGCCCCTCTCGGCTTATTAATCAACTCGATCTCTGTCCAGGAGTTGCAACTAGTTTCTGGTGTTTGTAGGTAGTGTTAGTAGTCTACCAAGTGGCACCCGATACAGGTAGGCTTGGGACAGACTAGGCACAGTGGCACGGTGTACCAAGTGGCACCCGGATGGTGGGCTTGGGAACCCTACACACATCGTTTGGGGTCGTGAGCGACACCCCGGACCGGATCTCCTTGCGGATGGAACCCGAATAGGCGATAAACCTAGACTAGAGACTTGTTGGTTAGTCAGGTCGTGGCTGACTCCCTCGCCCGGCTTCCGCTTGAAGGTTGCCGAGGTACATGACGTGTACAGGGCGATAAGTGGCGAGAGCGTGTGTGAAGAAGTACACCCTTGCAGGTTTATCACTATCTATTCGAATAGCCAGATTCCTCGGATATGGAAACTTGGACCCCTTGCATAGTTCATAGACAAGTGAAAGTGGATACTCTAGAATGCGCAAGATAAGCGTGAGTGCTATGGATGGCATTCTCGTAGGGAGACGGGAGCGGATCCATAGTGGTGTATTGATATGGTGAATTTGTGGACTCGTGTACGCCACCTTAAAAGAGTTACTTGCAGTCGTAGTTCAGGTTAGCCACTGAGTCAAAGATGGCTTGCAGCAGTCAAACTCCACCAACCCTTATTGATACTGATGCTTATGTAGTTGGTTCTGATGTAAGTCTTGCTGGGTACATTTGTACTCACGTTTGCTTAATTTATGTTTTGTAGAGAGATGTCAGTCTCGCTAGTAGTTCCACGTGGACCTCGATGTTTAGCTTGATACCTCAACTACGATCTTGTGCCCTTGGGAGGGTGTTGTAGATAGTCAGGCTTCTCAGCCTTTTTCATTTGTAGATGTCTGTACTCAGACATGTTAAGCTTCCGCATGTGCTTTGACTTGTATGCTCTGAATGTTGGGTCATGAGACCCATGTTTGTAATATCTCGCTCTTCGGAGCCTAATGAATAAATACTTGAGTCGTAGAGTTATGTTGTGATGCCATGTTGTATTTACACATATCGAGCATATTGTGTGTATGATTGAAATGCTTGGTATGTGTGGGATCCGACAACCTAGTTGTTTATCCTTGGTAGCCTCTCTTATGGGGAAATGTAGTCTTGTGCTTCCATGAGCCATAGTAGTCCGCTACAGCCCGGTTCACCGGAGTCCTGCTAGCCCAACACTACTACTCAGGAAACTTGACTGGCCGGCATGTGTTTCACTTCGTTCCTGTGTCTGTCCCTTCGGGGAAATGTCACGCGGTGACATCCGGAGTCCTGCCTAGCCTGCTATAGCCCGGGTTCCCGGAGTCCTGTTAGCCCACTGCTACAGCCCGGATTAACACGCTACTGACCGACATGCTCGAAATGATACATGTATGCCTATCCCCATAGGTTGGTGCCGCATTGGGTTCACGACTAGCCATGTCGGCCCGGGTTCTCTGTCATATGGATGCTAGCGACACTATCATATACGTGAGCCAAAAGATGCAAACGGTCCCGGGCCATAGTAAGGCGACACCCGTGGGAATACCGTGCGTGAGGCCGCAAAGCGATATGAGGTGTTACATGCTAGATCAATCTGACTTGGAATCGGGGTCCTGACATTAAACAAAACCTATGGCGGACTATACCGGCAGAGAGGGAGAAGAGGCCCTGTTCAATATCATACGCAATCCTCGCGGGCCAGATGATGATCAGAATGAAGAAGATTATGACGGATCCGAATATCTAAACAAAACCGAGGAGGGTGATATGCTATTCAATCGCGACGACCGAATTGATGAAGTCATGAACTATGAACATGACGAAGAAAATGTTGATCTTGAAACAACGAAGACCGGCGAGGTATATATATTTATATAAGCAGGCATCTGGTGATCATCACATGTTTTAAATGACTTGAAGATATATTAACGAATCGATCTTTCTTCTTTCAGCCATCCGGATCAAACAAATCTTCAGGCAACAGGAAACGAGGCTCGAACAAAAAGTTGAAGGAGGGCGTAAAGTACAATATCGAGGCCATCAAACCTAATGGCGAACCATTAGCGCCTAAGAAGATTGCGGACAAGTTCATTCGTCAGTGCGAGTTCTTGTGAAGGACCAACTCCCGATCTCCCTTCAAGAATGGATAGAGCCAGCAAAGCCACGTCCAAGAGTTACTTTTTTCGACGACAGACAAAAATTCTGCTTTGGGAAATGCTCATGGAACATTTCACCCTACCAGATCATTTCACAGATGCAGATGTGGAGAAAGTCAAGGACGCTGCTCTTAGGAAGATGGAGGTTGCATTCAAGAACCACAAGATTCGTGAATGCGGCAAGTATGTCAAGGGAGGAAGGAATTCTCCAGTATTCGAGGGAACACTAGAGAAGCAAAGTGCTCATTGGGATGATTTCGTGAAATTCAAGGATTCGGAATTATCTAAGGAACGGTCGAGAATAAACAAGGCCAATGCCGCAAAAAAAGATAAGTTCCATAAGCTGGGGCCAGGTGGCTATGCAGTGGGAATGCCTAAGTGGGATAAGTCTGAGAAAGAGATGCTGGATGCAGGTGTCACTCCAGAAACATTGAGCTGGCCCCCAGGTGCAGGACTTGGTTCTATGCGCATGGGGGGGAGCTGGACCCGAAGACAGGCAAAGTTTCGAAGAAGGCATGTCTGGACGGAGCCGAAGAAGGCATGTCTGGTTCTATGCGCATGGGGGGGAGTTGGACCCGAAGACAGGCAAAGTTTCGAAGAAGACACTTAGTTTGCATATGTAGGTGTGGTTTACTTAGTACCTTCTAAATCTCCATCGTTACCACCGTCGATTGCTCGCAACGTCCCGTCGCCGGCACCACCTTGTGGTGAGCCTCTTGTTCATGAAGTCTTATAAAAAAAATTGATGTTTGTGTGATTTGGATATATAGTTACTCATATAATTATTTTACCCATAAGTTGTTTGTTATATATAGTGCCATGGTTTTGATATCCGTCCCCATCGGCCCTCGTCCGGGTTATGATTCGGATGTGGTATATTCTCTTTTAAAACTATTCATTGCATTTCGTGTTTATGACAAATTATGCCCATCAAGTTGACATAGATATTTGTATGTAGGAGGTAGTTGAACCGAAAATTCCAACTGGCCCTATTGTCGAGAGGTTAAATTTAGTTGAAAGAGAAAACGAGGATTTGAAGGAAAAATTGAAAAGAATTGAGGGGGAGAAGATGGAATTGGAGTTGCATGTTGCCGATGTCGTCGATGATCACAAGATTAAGATGGAGAAAATGCGCTTGAAGATTAGAAAGATTAGAAAATATGCCATTCATAGTGAGGCCTGGTATCATTATGCTGTTGGATCAATTGTTACCTTAGTTGCGATCTTGATTGCATTTGTTGTTGCATTTAAGTTCTTTAGCTAGAGAGTTATTTGTTTGTTGCATTTAAGTTTTGTATGATATTTATGTATGAACTTTATGTATTGTATTAATTTGGTGTTTTCGGTGCTGTGTATTGAAGATGAGTCGGCAATGGATGTACGATGACCGATGCTCTCCCGAGTTCATTAATGGCGTGCGTACTTTTCTGCTTGCGGCTGAGGCAAACAAGCGAGCGGATGGTTTTATGCCTTGTCCATGTGCTGGCTGTAAGAATGGTCACAATTACTCTACGTCAAGAACCATTCACGTCCACCAGTTTGAGTCCGGTTTCATGCCCCACTGTAATGTTTGGACCAAGCATGGAGAAATAGGGGTTATGATGGAAGACAATGAAGAAGAGGACGACGACAGCTATCTTGGCCATGGGTTCCCTGAATACGATGATACAACATTGAGGGAAGAAGCTGAGGCGGTAATGCGGGAAGAAGCTGAGCAGCAATGCGGGAAGAAGCTGAAGAAGAGGCATCGAATGAGCCCGTTGATGATCTAGGTCGGGCCATTGCTGATGCAAAGAGAAACTGCACAAGTGGTTTGGAGAAGAAGAAGTTGCAGTGCATGTTACAGGATCACAAAAAATTGTTGTACCCAAATTGCGTAGGTGACAAGAAAAAGCTGGGCACCACACTGGAATTGCTACAATGGAAGGCAGAGAATGGTGTATCTGACAAGGGATTTGGAAAGTTGCTGGTAATGATAAAGAATATGCTTCGAAAGGACAACGAATTACCCGAGAGTGCGTACAAAGCAAAGAAGGTTGTCTACCCTCTAGGGTTAGAACTGCAGAAGATACATGCATGCCCTAATGATTGCATCCTCTACCGCGGTGAGTACGAGGATTTGAACGCTTGCCCAGTATGTGGTGCATTGCGCTATAAGATCAGCCGCGATGACCCTGGTGTTGTCGAGGGCGAGCGCCCCAGGAAGAAGATTCCTGCCAAGGTGATGTGGTATGCTCCTATAATACCACGGTTGAAACGTTTGTTCCAAAACAAAGAGCATGCCAAGGCGATGTGATGGCACAGAGAAGACCGTAAGAAAGAAGGAAAGTTGAGAGTACCCGCTGACGGGTCGCAGTGGAGAAAAATCGAAAGAAAGTACGGGAAGGAGTTTGCAGATGACGCAAGGAATGTATGGTTTGGTCTAAGCGCAGATGGAATTAATCCTTTTGGGGAGCAGAGCAGCAACCATAGCATTTGGCCTGTGACTCTATGTTTGTATAACATTCCTCCTTGGTTGTGCATGAAGCGGAAGTTCATTATGATGCCAGTGCTCATCCAAGGCCCTAAGCAACCCGGCAACGACATTGATGTGTACTTAAGGCCATTAGTTGAAGAACTCTTACAACTCTGGAATGGAACAGGTGTACGTGCATGGGATGAGCACATGGGGGAAGAATTTGACCTAAAGGTGTTGCTGTTCGTGACCATCAATGATTGGCCTGCTCTCAGTAACCTTTCAGGACAGACAAACAAGGGATACCGCGCATGCACGCACTGTTTGGATGATACCGATAGTATATATTTGGCTAATTGTAAGAAGAATGTGTGCCTGGGACATCATCAATTTCTTCCGAGCAGGCATCCCATAAGAAAGAAAGGCAAGCATTTCAAAGGTGAGGCGGATCACCGGACGAAGCCTCACCACCGTACTGGTGCTGATGTACATGATATGGTCAAGGATTTGAAGGTGGTCTTTGGAAAGGGTCCTAGTGGACAACCTGTTCCGAATGACGCTGATGGACGCGCACCCATGTGGAAGAAGAAATCTATATTTTGGGACCTGCCCTACTGGAAAGACCCAGAGGTCCGCTCCGCAATCGACGTGATGCACGTGAGGAAGAATCTTTATGTGACCCTGCTTGGCTTCTTGGGCGTGCATGGGAAGACAAAAGATACACCTGAGGCACGGGAGGACCAGCAACGTATGCACGGAAAAGACGGCATACATCAGGGTCATGCAAGCTACGCTCTTACCAAAGAAGAGAAGGAAATCTTCTTTGAATGCCTGCTTAGTATTAAGGTACCGTCTGGCTTCTCGTCGAATATAAAGGGAATAATAAACATGGCAGAGAAAAAAGTTCCAGAACTTAAAGTCTC